>NC_134486.1:374181233-374266233 GCF_040206685.1 Ascaphus truei | reverse complement strand
AACGCGGTTCAGCTCCGGAGACCCCCTGCACATCTACACTATCAATAAAAATGTATTTCAAATAATTTTTAATGTGTGGATGTTTGCGCAGAGAGAGAGCAGCGGATCTCTCTCTGCTGCAAACACATCTCGCCCCCGCCGCCCATACAGTAGTATCATTTATGTATGTGCATATACAGTACAGTACTGTACAGTACTGTATGTTAGGGCTTACAGGGGTTGTTGTTATACAGTACTGTATATATATATATATACTGTATACTGCATTACAATTCATTATAGGGGACGGCTTCACAGAGAATAGCTCGCAAGCGCCACCATGTGTATTTTGACGGCATTGCAGTATTGTAACCAGCCGGAATAAAAAGCTTAAATTCCTGCCGGAAAATAACGCAATGCACTCTGGCTGAAAAATATCAGAAACCTGAATACACCCGAGTATACCCGAATTCGCGGGACTAGCCGTGCTCGAATAAAGTGTGTCGCCAGTGTATATATCACACACAGCATGTAAAACAACCAATGACTTTACTGTAGCAAACGTACTTATTCATATAGATATCAACAGGTGTCCCTCTCTAGAGGAGACACTAACAACTGCGTCTCACAGGACGCTCCCACCTACACCAGGTGATCCCACCCCGTGTCCAGTACCCCACAAAATATGTCCTCCACCCTCAAGTGAGATTAGTATGTGTGTGACTGTGCAGCCACTATGTCTTGTATGAATAGATGGTATCGTTGGTGCACTTGAAGATTACCTGCCGAGCACTCCAGAGCCCGGGCCTGCCAAGGAGCTTTGCAAAGGATCCCAATGACGAGTGAATGCAGGAACTACCGTCCAGGGCGATCCCACCCGGATGGCTGTTGCAACCACAGCGGAGGTCTGAGCCCAAACATCTGGATGGACGCGCAGCGTCCGCTGTGTCCTTAACTGACTCTGGATAATAATAAGGGGTAGTGTCCCTAACCTGGGCCTGTCCCTGAACAACACAACACTACTTGTGGCTCAGGGCTATCTGGAGCCTAGGGGGCTGCTGGCCTAGTGCAGGGAGTCACTGACTCCTGCACCCTACCTCCTTCCCCTAGCTGCTCCTGACGCCGACTGACTAACGTGCTCAGAGCCCTCGAAATGTATCAATCCCTCTGTGCAGGGAGATACTCTAGCCCTATTGGCTCCCTGGCATCACGTGGGGCGCTCCTGAGGCTCATGGGATCTGTAGTCCCTGCTGTGAGCCCTCCTGTGATTTGCTGCCTCTCGCTCGCTTGTTCTACACATGCGCGAGCTGTCTCTGTGCCTCCCGTCGCCTGGTCTTACTGCGCATGCACGATGCAATGAGTGATATCGGCGCCCAGCATCGGGAACCGCTGGGGGCCTCACAACGCGACTGTGTCCCTGGCAACCGGCCGCACGCGTCCCCGGCAACCGGCCGCATCAAGAGGAGAGTGCGCTGAGCCCGCACATGTCCCCACACCTCCCCGCTACCGGCCGCAGTGAGTACCCAGAGGGGGGGTCTACAAAGGAAGGGGGACCTGGCTACATCCTCCCCCTGGTAAAATCCCCAACGTCCTCGCTTGGGACACAACTCAACCATGTACAGAAATTATATAATAAAAATGCAGTTCAATCATATAACTTAGCACATTCGCATTGACTTTATACGATGTTGCACAACTCTGTGAGCATCACAATCACAGATTGGATTTTGCTCCGAGACCACTGCTGAGCCTCATAATGGGGTGCCCCAATTTGATCATAGGTTACCCGATTTGGAGGGTACCTGACACTTTGGCTTCCTTCGGAGCTGTTCTTCTGCAACTCCCTCAGGGGAGTAATAAACATAGTCCTGAGGCTCAGCCTCTTCCCTTGAGGGGAGAAATGTCTCTGGACAGTCTCTGTTTGGCACAAAGCATGGCTCCGTGGATCCAAAGGCTGGCCTGTGGTGCCACCTTAGTAGGCATTGACCTACGGGGCCCTTTACCCGTAGCTCCTACGGGAGATGCCCCTTCTGCGGAATAGTCCCTTTGAGAGGGTCCTTCCATAGGATCTTCAGGAGTTTCAGAGTGGGTTTCGTTATTTACAGTCTCTTGACCCACCTCTGATAAGTCGGACTCACCGTTGAGCGGTATAGCAGTATTTCTGCTTCCTCATCTCCCAGATGTGGAATGGGGAGAAGATGGTTACGGTGCCATAACTTTACTCGGCCGTCGGTGTCTTTGATGCGATAGACTGGGAGACCAGGCATCTGAGATTCTATTTCATATACACCATCTCTCCATCGGTCAGCCAATTTGTGTTTTCCTGGGACTCCCAGATTTCGAAGCAATACAGCGTCTCCAGGACGAAGCTCCCGATATTTGACCCTATGGTCGTATCGCCTTTTATTGTCAGCATTCAGCTTAGCTGTAGACTTCTCAGCCTGTTGATAGGCCTGCTGCAAGCTGTGTTTAAGTCTTTGCACGTATTTGAAATGGGTAGCATTGTGTATCCCATCCGTCGAGACTCTAAGATGTACATCCACTGGCAGTCTCGCCTCTCGTCCAAACATGAGGAAGTATGGGGAGAATCCAGTTGACTCGTGTCGGGTACAATTGTACGCATGCACCAGGACCTCCACATGTCGACTCCATTCAGTCTTCTGAGCACTCTGTAGAGTTCTGAGCATGTCCAGTAAGGTTCGATGAAATCGTTCTGGCAACGCATCTCCTTCGGGGTGGTACGGGGTCGTTCGTGATTTGGCGATGTACAGCATTTTGAGCAGTTCTCGATCAGAGTGCTCTCAAAATCCCGACCTTGGTCTGAGTGAAGGCGGTTTGGAAGACCGTAGTGCACGAAGTACTTCTCCCATAATATTTTTGCCACTGTGATGGCCTTCTGATCTTTCGTGGTATATCTTCAACAGATTGTTCAGGGGTTTAGCTCTACTAGAGTAGCCTTTCACAAAGTGATGGTAATACCCACAGAACCCCAGGAAGGATCGTAGTTTCGTGACATTCTCGGGACGCGGCCAGTACACGACCACTTCAACTTGGGCTGGGTCGGTGGGGATTCCTTGATGTGCCCCACATAGGTCTCCGAGGTGTGATAAAACCGGCACTTGTCTAGGGACAATTTCAACCCTTCCTTCCCAAGACGGTCTATCACTTTAAGCAGCCTCTCTTCGTGCTCTTCCAGCGTCCTTCCGAAGACAATGATGTTGTCCAGGTACACAAGACACTCCCGAGGGTTCATGTCCCCGATAGTCTTCTCCATCAGTCGTTGGAAGGTAGCAGGGGCCCCACATATTTCTTGGGGCATACGTGTAAATTGTTAGAACCCCAGGGGACAGACGAAGGCTGTTTTCTCATGATCCCTTGCATTCATGGGTACCTGATAGTACCCGGATCGTAGATCGAGCACGCTGAACCATTGGCTTCCGTTCAGAGCATTCAGGATCTTTTCAATGCGAGGAAGGTTGTACTGGTCCGGTATCGTACGATTGTTCAGGGTTCGATAGTCGACACACAGTCGTACGGATCCGTTCTTTTTCCTCACCACCACTATGGGAGATGCGTAGGGGCTCCAAGACTCCGTCAAAATCCAAGCAGTCTCCATTTCCTGCAAGACGTTCCTCACATCGTCCACAACCCTAGGGGCGATGCGACAAGAGCGTTCCAGGAACGGGGTGGCATCACTCAGTCTAATGGCATGTTGAGCGCTGCGACTGCACCCCACATCCATCTCACTCATGGAGAACACAGTCCGTCGTTTATTCAACTGGGTTGTCAGCCGTTCTTTCCACTCAGTGGGCAATGTCGACTCGCCGAAGTTTAAGTCCAGATCGACTAACCGCTCACTCGCTGCCGCCGCATTCACCTGGGGCGTTGTTTCCACAGGGCTGACAGGATATATGCAACCCAGACCCTGTCCGGCATCAAGTTCCATCAGGAATGGGGAGATGTTCTGCACATATACGTAGGTTCGTAGAGGGATTTTAGTCGTCCACTCCCTCACCTCAGGTAGTCCCCTAAACCCTCTCTGATCTTCTTCCTCGGGGGTACTTTCCAGATAGAAAAGCTGATCGTTCTCATCTCGCTCGGGATAACAGCACCAGACGGCCATTCGTTGCACTCCCCCTTGTAATATGGTCGTCAGTCCGCGTTGACGATTGTAGAAATCCCCGTGACGCGACAAGACATATACCCGGTTGCACTCCTCTCGTAGTACGGGGTCTAGAAGCGAATTGGCCAGCGGCAACTCATTGGTCTCTTTCAGGTATGCTCTGATTACAGCTTGTACTATATCAGTATTAGTTCCCAAGATGATCGGATACTTGCACTGGTCTTAGGGTTCCGGGCATACCATTACCGCTACATGCATGGGGTGTTTCTTGCTGGTGTTCAGTTGGAGTATTTCCAGTTGAACCCTCCCAATCCCAACGATGGGGTAGTCTTCATTACTTAACCCCCTAACCTTCATATGTTCGGCCGACCTCAGGGGGCAGTGTCTAAGGTGCTGGTCATAGAACTTGCGGTATATAATGGTCACTTGGGATCCAGTGTCCAGTAGGGCAGATGCATAGATTCCTTCCAGTACAACAGGCACGATGGCCGAGGAGCCTACTTGACTGTAAGCTTCCCTTGGTAAGGCGTCATCACTGGGACCGGAGTTAGAAGGAACATCTTCGGTTCCAGTAGGAGTTTCTGGGTCAGACTCTGCCCTTTGTATGTGGCAGACCATTGACCGGGCTGAATTTCCTCTATCAGGAGGTTTTTCCTAAGGAGGATACTCCCTCTCCGGGCAATCGCTGGAGAAGTGGCCCTTCTTCCCACAGTTATAGCAAACTACTTCGCGGCGTTCAGGACGACCCTTGTACGTGGAAGATGATCTCTCGGAGGTACGGCCCTTCCCGGCAGGCGATTTGTGAGCCACCTCCTCCTCCTGGTTGGAAGATTTCTTACCCTTTGGGGCGCAGGGAGCAGAGGTGTCACCCTTGATGGTATCATTGGTCTTTTTGGATTCATGAAAATGTAGCTGCACCTCATGTCCTCTGATGTGATGCAACAATTCCATGTAGCTGGGTGGTACAGCAGCGATCGGGGCGGCCCGCATCATTATAGCTATGTTGTGATTAGGCAACAACCCCTTTAGTATCTTTTTGAATCGGTACCGGTCCACTTCGGCAACTGAAATTATGTTTTTGGACAGGAGGGTCCCCAGTGACAGCTGTAGTTTGCGGACGACGGCAGACAAATCCTCTCCTTCTTTTTGGCGAAGAGCTTTGAACTGGGCCATCAGCTCATCCTCGTCGTCTTCTTGGGTATAGGACTGAGTGAACATTTCCACCAGTTCCTGTGCCGTAACTTCTCCTTCCACTTCACGATGCGTCCGTACCAGTTGGGAGGCTGGGGCTCTGAGGCACCCAACAAGCCTCTGCCTTTTGCTGGCTTCGGAGCACGACCACTCCGCTATTGCTTGGAGAGTATGGTCCCTCCATGTCTCGATCCCTTCTTCTCCTGAAGGCGTCGGTAGAATCCCAGAAAAGGCCTTTAGTTTCCTGTAGTTCTGTGCTTGGGACGAGATGGTTACAGCTTCTACTAGTTGGGAGGCTGTCATATTCAAGGAAAGACCTTCACTAAGGGGCTGACTACTGGTCCCAGCTCCTACGCTAGGCATGGTTGGGAGACTGCCTGATCGTCTATCAGGAGTAGGTGAGGTGTGTGGACTCCCCACCCAGCTGCTGACTCCTCCTACCCCACTCGGAGTGAAGGAGACCTTACGGGGACCTACCCTGTGAGAAGTACTGGTCACCAAGTGGGTCGGGGTTGGCCCAGTACTGGTGGGCGGTTTTTCGGGGGCCTGGGTGTCAGGATATATCATGAGACAGTCCTCTGCGGAGGGCTCGGGTAAGTTTAATACATGGGGAACAGTCTCTGAACATATATCGCGTTCGGTGGCCAGGAGGTAGGTGGTCCCCTGGCCATCAGCATCAAGTTTATAGTCTACCACCCGGGCAGTGGTAAGTCCCGGACAATTTCTTACTTGCTTGCGTACTGCGAATAAGTCCGTGTCGTTTGATACTCCTGCCCCTGCAACCACGCGTCTTGGGAACATGCGGCTCGCTAAGGCCCAGTCGTGGACTTCTTGCTTTGACGGCACAGACATGATGGCGGTTGAGTCGGACAATTTGATATGGAATAGGGCACCCCAGGTAGGATCTCAGCAGCGCCTCCAAATGTAACAGGTATTCCCCCACCCAAAAGCATATGGTATGTGTGTGCGGGGAACCTAATGTTACCAGGTGTGGTGCTTTACCTGTTAGGCTCACAGGGGGCCTAAGCCTCTGCCATGGGGAGCCTGGGGCACGTATAATAACAGGAGTAACCTCATACTCGGTGCAGCGGCTCCACCTGCGATGGCTCCCACCAGAGGGGGAGTGGTCCCCGCAGGACAATTTATATATATATCACACACACAGCATGTAAAACAAACAATGACTTTACTGTAGCAAACGTACGTATTCATATAGATATCAACAGGTGTCCCTCTCTAGAGGAGACACTAACTACTGCGTCTCACAGGACGCTCCCACCTACACCGGGTGATCCCACCCCGTGTCCAGTCCCCCGCACAATATGTCCTCCACCCTCAAGTGAGATTAGTATGTGTGTGACTGCGCAGCCACTATGTCTTGTATGAATAGATGGTATCGTTGGTGCACTTGAAGATTACCTGCCGAGCACTCCAGTGCCCGGGCCTGCCAATGAGCTTCGCAAAGGATCCCGATGACGAGTGAATACAGGAACTACCGTCCGGGGTGATCCCACCCGGATGGCTGTTGCAACCGCAGCGGAGGTCTGAACCCAAACATCTGGATGGACGCGCAGCGTCCGCTGTGTCCCTAACTGACTCTGGATAATAATAAGGGGCAGGGACTCCTGCACCCTACCTCCTTCCCCTAGCTGCTCCTGACGCCGGCTGACTAACGTGCTCAGAGCCCGCGAAATTTATCAATCACTCTGTGCAGGGAGATACTCTAGCCCTATTGGCTCCCTGGCATCACGCGGGGTGCTCCTGAGGCTCATGGGACCTGTAGTCCCTGCTGTGAGCCCTCTTGTGATTTGCTGCCTCTCGTGCGCTTGTTTTGCATATGCGCGAGCTGTCTCTATGCCTCCCGTCGCCTGGTCTTACTTCGCATGCACGAGGCAATGAGTGATGGCGGCGCCCTGCATCGGGAACCGCCGGGGGTTTTGCAACGCGACCGCGTCCCTGGCAACCGGCCGCACGCGTCCCCGGCAACCGGCCGCATCAAGAGGAGAGCGCGCTGAGCCCGCACATGCCCCCACACCTCCCCGCTACCGGCCGCAGTGAGTACCCGGAGGGGGGGGGGTCTACAACGGAAGGGGGACCTGACTACATATATATATATATATATATATACATATATACATACAGTATATCTATCTATCTATCTGTAGCCAGGTTCTCCTTGTCCCGCGACACCCCCTCCTCTTACCTCCGCTGCCGGGGGTCACTCAACAGACCCGCCGGCACTTCTGGAGGGTGGGGGCCGAGCAGGGAGCACTCGTGCTCCGGAGGTCTCCGGCGGCTCCCGAGCAGGGCGCCGCCATGTTGTGCAACTTCGCACATGCGCAGTGAGTCCCCACATGCGGCGGCCAGCCAGGGACATTGCGCATGCGCAGTGATAGCGCGGGAACACTAGCCTACCAGGGACAGGCTCTTGGAAGGGACTACAAGTCCCATGAGCCTCAGGAGCGCCCCACGTGACACCAGGGAGCCAATAGGGCTAGAGTATCTCCCTGCACAGAGGGATTGATATATTTCGCGGGCTCTGAGCACGTTAGGGAGTAGGTGACCGGAGAAGCTAGGTGAAGGAGGTAGGGTGCAGGAGTCAGTGACTCCCTGCACTAGGCCAGCAGCCCCCTTGGCCCCAGAAAGCCCTGAGCCACCAGTAGTGTTGTGTTGTTCAGGGACAGGCCCCATGTTAGGGACCCTGCCCCTTATTATCCAGAGTCAGTTAGGGACACAGCGGATGCTGCGTGTCCATCCAGAGGTCTGGGCTCAGACCTTCGCTGTCGCTGCAGCTACCATCCGGGTGGGATCGCCCCGGACGGTAGCTGCACCGAGTACGAGGTTACTCCTCTTATTATACGTGCCCCAGGCTCCCCGTGGCGGAGGTTTAGGCCCCCTGTGAGCTAAAGCACCACACCTGGTAACATTAGGTTCCCCACACACACATACCATATGCTATTGGGTGGGGGAATACCCGTTACATATCATTTATTTATAAAATGTTTTACCAGGAAGTAATACATTGAGAGTTACCTCTCGTAGATAGATCTATCTATCTATTTATCTATCTTTTTTCTGTATGTGAAATAACACTATTTAAAATACATCTCAATTCACAAAAGGCTCCTGTTTCAATATTCACCTTAGTTCCAATCAACAGCTTAACCATTGAAGTTTATTTAAAGTCATATTCCCTTTTCAATGCTATAATATAGGTACAGTAAAAGGATTGTACGTGTGCTGCTTTGTGTATGCTCAAGGATACTTGATATTATGGTAAAATGTGCATTTTGTTCTGAAAAATACATCTCGAAAAAGTGTTAAAGCAAGAATGGTTTGTCACAACAAAATTGGGAGGTTGTGCATTGGGGTGAAGCAAAATAGCAAAATGTGATATGGATTGTACTGTATTTAAAATGCTGGTCCTGCCAATTTCCAATTAGTTTAAGAAAATGCTTCACAGTTCTTAACAATTGTTTTAGCAGAATATTATAAATCATATTTTGATATCCAAGTAATCCTGAGTCCTGTGCAAAATTGCTTGTCAGAAGGCAAGTATTCTAGACCAGGAGTGGGCAAACTTCCTGCACTGCGCCCCCCTGCCTGCTCTCCCCCTGTGTCGCAACACCCCCTTACCTCTAATGTGACGTCAAATGACGCCTCTTGGTAATGTGACGTCATGTCACATGAACTGCGGCGTCTCCATGGCAATGGCCGTCAAATGGTGCTGCATTGCCATGGAGACGCATGGTCTGAAGCGTGGACTGAAGTGCGCCGCGCCCCTCCAAAAAAAGTCCAGCGCCCAAAGTTTGCACAACCCTGTTCTAGACACACTCGAATTATAGACACTGATTAAAACATGTTTTTACATCGTCAACACCTTCCTCTTGGGATCTATAGGAACTTATGGAATCAAATTTGTATTCATTCATATGGGATGCCAAGCATCCATTAATTAATGGCTTATCATTTAAGGCTTGAGGTGCATAGGGATAAGGTGGACTGATAACAGGTTCATGCTCAATATGAAGATTACATCATTTGATATTGCTTGCACAACATGACTGATATATTAAAATTATTTGTATCATGTATTAAAAATGCTGCTGGTTGAAGGAACACATGTGTGCTACTCTTCCTCCACATTTCTAATATCAGCTACTTTTAATAAAAACTGGTGGGTAGGACCAGATATAGGACCCTGAGAGGTTTGAAAGCTTGACACATACCAACTACTTGTTGGTCCAATAAAAGGTATCATACTACCCACTACTTCTTCTTCCTTTGTTACTACATGGATGAAAGGACCAATACGGTTAAGCACCATTCTTTAACTGATCAGTTTACATGAATTGTTTTTTTCTTTGCATGGGGAGGAATTCTTGACAAGAGAAGGTACATTGTTTACGCTTCATAATGGAAACAAATACACCATCTAATGAACAGATATTTTGGAATGATATTGCTGGTCAGTGGGTGTTAAGTAGTCAAAATTAACTTTTCTTCCATCTTCCATCACTTTCTTCCATCTATTTATGTTTCAATTTTTCTGAGAAAAAGAAAACATGCTCTAAAGCAGGGCTGTCAAACATGCAGACCACATGTGGCCCCCAGGTGTTACCATGCGGCCCGCACTCACTCAGCAGAGATGCAAGACCTCATCAGGAAGACAGACCCTGTGCTAAAACCCTATAGAGTGTGAGCAGGTGAGTACATCCGCCCGATCACTCCCATACCCGATTCCTCCAATCACCACCCACGTCAGAGCGGGAGAAAAGAGGGAGAGGGAGAGAGGGAGGGAGAGAGAGAGGGAGAGAGGGAGAGAGGGATAGTGGGAGAGAGAGAGACAGAGGATGGGAAGAGGGAAAGAGTCGGACTTGGGAGAAGGATAGGGATGGGTAAAGCGGCTGGGGAGAGGGAGAGAGTTGCTGGGCAGAGGGAGAGATAAGTTCTGAGGAGAGATGCTAGGGGGGAAGAGTGGATGGAGACAGGGGATGGGGATGGGTAAAGGTGCTAAGGAAAGGGAGAGAGAGTTGCTGGGGAGACGGAGAGAGTTGCTGGGGAGAGGGAGAGAGAGGTACTGGGAAAGGGGGGTGGGGAGAGAGAAAGAGGGAGGGGATGGGGAGAGAGAGATGATGGGAAGAGAGAGGTGATGGGGAGAAAGAGATAGAGGTGATGAGGAAAGGGAGCAAAACGATGGGGAGAGATGGGGAGAAAGGTGATAAGAACAGGGAGAGTGAGGTGATGGGGACAATGAGAGAGAGGTGATGGGAAAAGAGAGAGAGAGGGGATGGAGAGAGACAGGGGGAGGGAGCGGGATACCAATGACGTCTACATATTTTCATAAGGAAAGCTCAAGAAAAAAGTGTACGCATAGGTTACAGTGACTTTTTGTTATTTTCTTCCTTCCATCTCTCTGATGGTGCCGCACGAAACTTGCTGTCGGACTTAAGAATTGGTACCCAAGCCATTCTGAGTTTAATGGACCTGCTCTGTCAGTAAATTGAATGTATAATCTTGTTAATTTAATGCAACCATGTATTATCATAACTCTGTGCCCAGGACATACTTGAAAACGAGAGGTAACTCTCAATGTATTACTTCCTGTTAAAACATTTTATAAATATGTAGCCAAGTGCCCCTGGCTAAAGCCTTCTACCGGCCTCAACACTATAAGTCCTGGAAAGAACAGGCAGTGTTGGGGTTAAACTCCTGCGCAGGGCCTAGCCTGCAGTTGCAGCCTGGATGGGTACTATGTAGTGAAGCGTGCAGCGCACAGCCAAAAAGGCAAGAGTGGTCTGGCAAAAAATCTTTTATTAATTAAGAGATCATAAAACAGAGGGTTGTGAAACCTTCGACGCGTTTCGTGCAACAAAAATGCACTTTATCAAGAAGTGCCTAAAACATAGTTCAAGTACCTTATATAGGGATCGTCTGCCGCTTTGGCGCCAAAAATCAGCGTGTGACATCACTTCAAGATCTCCAATCAGAACCGGAGTACGCTGCGCACGCGCCATGCAGACCAGCACTATACTGAGTCTCACTGTGAGACGCAAGCCTGAACACGCCTCAGCCAGATGACACGCACCCAGAGGGGAAGTGAGCGGCGAACTCTCACGAGTTCCCCCGTGCAAATACATGCTTTCATTACATTATGTTATCCCCTCCCAAGGTGCTGTTTCTCATAGGAGTGTTCCTGTCTGTGTTTTCACATGAGAAGAGCTCTTGAGTGACTGATCTGGGGTAGTTGGATACATATTTTATTACTTGATCGCTTTTTCACTTTGTATCAATGCTTAGCAATGGTATAGCGCTATATTGTGCAATAAGTAGGGAGGTGGATGGGCTTTTGGCCGCATCTCGCGATATTTAGCATTTAATCAATATGTTTGACTGGTACAACGTCTGTGCATGCGCAGGCAGGTGAGACTTGCTTGAGCCGCATATCGTGAGAGTTCGCCGCTCACTTCCCCTCTGGGTGCGTGTCATCTGGCTGAGGCGTGTTCAGGCTTGCGTCTCACAGTGAGACTCAGTATAGTGCTGGTCTGCATGGCGCGTGCACAGCGTACTCCGGTTCTGATTGGAGATCTTGAAGTGATGTCACACGCTGATTTTTGGCGCCAAAGCGGCAGACGATCCCTATATAAGGTACTTGAACTATGTTTTAGGCACTTCTTGATAAAGTGCATTTTTGTTGCACGAAACGCGTCGAAGGTTTCACAACCCTCTGTTTTATGATCTCTAAATTAATAAAAGATTTTTTGCCAGACCACTCTTGCCTTTTTGGCTGTGCGCTGCACGCTTCACTACATTGGACCGTTCCTCACTGGATTCAGCAGCACGCCCAAGGAGAGAGGGACTGGAGGTACTAAGTGTGAGTACGTTTGCCTGGGGCCATCCCGATGAGGTAAGGGGGGGGTGTTTTTGTGCATTTACCCCCTGCCTTCAGGGTAATTGGAGCCCTTTCATAGGTTTGTACTGCTTAATTGCTAATTCCCAGTGCCCTCTTGTCCTTTCATTGTTAATGTGAGGTCAATGTGCTTGAGCACCATTTCTCTCCACTGGATGGGTACTATGTTGCTTATCCATGGGCAGGCCTAAATTGTCAATTAAAGTGTCATACCTGGGGAGGGTACTGACTGGGTCACATATATATGGTGTGATGCCAGTCAGTACCTGGACCTGCCCTGTTATGGGGCGGGGTTACAAGCCCTTCCCCCCGGGTATAAAAGCTGACACTCCACCAAATTGAGGTTGTTGATTATGGGACAGTATGATACCCTTTTCACTACAAGAGAGTCAAGGAGATTGTTAGGGGCTCTTGGGGCCTCAAGCCCCTGTGGTCTGAACCAGGGCTGCAGAGGTGTCATGCTGTTATGCAATAAACCTGCCGCTGGACCAACTATGGTGTGTGATTAATGTAAAGGAGTATTGCCTGTGGAGACCATACTGCATTCTGCAGGATCCTCATGGAATGGAGGCGCAGCACAGTAAAGAGATGGAGAAAGCCTGCCCTGTTGCTGCTCCCAAACTACAACTGCGGAGCCACTTACTGTCGCGGCCGAGTTTATTCTTACCTTTGCCCGGTCTCGGCCACGACAGTAACTGGGCGCGCGCCGGGGTGTCCTGTGCGTGCGCTGAAGCCTCGGAGGAGCGGTCCTCCGATCGGGGCATCCCCCTCCCCTCTCAGGGTCCGCCGGGTCCCCCGGAACCCTCCACCGCCGTCCCCCACATCGCGGGACACCAGGGCTCTCTCGGGGAGCCCTGGGCACGCGTGCATGGGGCGCAGGCACCCGATGAAGCGTGACCGCGCATCGGTGACGCGCGGCACGCCGAGGGGATTTGGCTAGCAAGCCGGGAAATCTCCCGGCTTGCGGAACTAGCCAACGAAGAATAAAACGTGTCGCCACTGTAGACCTCCTGAACCAGCAGGTGAGCTACAGCACTGGGAAAAACATCCATGTAGTGGCCAGATCTTCCATGGCAGGGGGGTGAGGGGGGGGAACAGGTGCTACAAATAAACAAAGTTAATTGGTTATGTCCAATTTATGTCTACTGTACATACTGTATGCATGTCTTCTACAAATTACTGACATTGTTACTCATCACTTGAAGCGTGTTCCTGGTATGTTTTGATGTAAATACATGGCCGTCTACAACTGAAAGGGAGAAAGCGGAATGGACATGTGGTACAAAGACGGAGAGAGGGTAGATCAGTTAAATGATACCATATCAGCTCAAAGTTAAGCTAGCTTTTTTAACAGGTATTTTCTTTTTCCTAATAGGAAATAATAGATTTCACATCAGAAGATAGCAAATAAAAATGTCACTTGTGGCACATTAACATGTCACAGACAGGTCTGCAGCCCTCATTTTCACCATTATCTCTGAGCATGAAATACAGTACTTCTACTGCAGCTAGGTATTCTGGGAAATTATATGCAAATGAGCACACAGGAGATGGAAAACATGAAAAATATCTTCTTTAAAGATGTGAGTTTTAAAGTGAATTTAAATATGTAAAGTGTTGGTTGGGCTCTGATGGTGCAGAATAGGAAAACGTATTTTGGAATACAAAGAAACAAGTTCTAAGATTAAGCAAGTTACTGTATCATGGAGATCTTTAAGACTGAGAGCTTTTGAATGTGAAAAAAAAGCATGTGGAGAGAGTCTTTTTTGCTGTGCTGAATTTCAGAAAACATGCTACACAAATGTACCACTGTTCAAATAATTTTTCATTGCATTACAATCATTTCTTTGTTTAATACTTACCCATATATAAGTCTCCCAAGTTGCACCTTATTGCTGTTATTAAAATGGTTAATATACTGTAGTATCCAAGTAATTTTTTTTATTACTTCGTTATTTCTACATTTATTCTCTTTCTGACTAATATTTATCATCCGTACAGTATTTAGGCCCATGATGACTGCAAAGTTCAGAAATAATGTTAGCATACAGAAGCAGCATTATGGCCGGTCGCTCTCACGAACTCCGCTGCGGTGACGTATTTTTTTTTCCATCAGTGCGCGCGAAAGGCCAGTAAGGAGACTAATGGCCTATTGGGATTAACACCGCAGGGGTCCCTGCGTCTGAATGGTAAAGGCACAGTGTGAACCATACCAGGATGCACCTGTCTGTAAGAGACGAGCAGTAAGAGAGACTAAAATAGTCACTCTCTCTGCGTGCCTCTAACAGATGATCATGGGGCTTTTATTTTAATAACACAGTATTGAAGGTTCTACGGAGCTGAACCGCACTAATTTCAGCATCAGGGAGCCCCTGCTCCCCAAGTTTCAGGCCCCACTATGGGATGCCGGTATCTCCGCCATGTTTAAATTCTCGCGTGTCACGGCCCACGTGACTGGCACATTTAAACAATGCAGGGAGATACCGGAAGCCAATAACAGAGTCTGTAACTGGGGAATCTGGAGGTCCCATGGCCTGAAATTAATGTGGTTCAGCTCCGGAGACCCCCTACGTCAATACTGTGTTATTAAAATAAAAGCAGCTTCATTCCCTTAGTGAGTAGCAGCTAAGGAAATTAAGGTGTTAAGCCAGAGTACCTGGTTTATTGGGGTAGAGGGGGTGGATGAAGTGGGTGGTTGCCACGGGGTGGCTGGTTAGGCCTACCGGGAAGGTGCGGGAGGGGTTAACCCCTTTATTACCTTAGCAGTAGTAACAGCTAAGGTAATTAAGGGGTTAACCCCTCCCACTAACCACCCACCCCGAAGCAACTACCCACTTCACCAACCCCCTCTACCCTAATATATAAAATGCAATACAAATACCAATACACTCATTGATTGCAAGTTTGGATACCTATGCCCTAAATGGGAGCAAAGATAACCTCAATGGGCACCCTACTAACCACTCCCCCTACCCCCAACAACCCCCATAACACATACAGTGCAGTAATGGTCAAAATCCCTATTATCCAGATCAGGATAATAGCACATTTGCCCATTAAAAAATAAAACATTACCCAGCATATAGTTAATAAAATTTATACTTGTCCCTGCCAGGCTGAAGACCGTCCTCATCCTCCTCATCTTCAGTGGCCTGTAATTCCTTAATCAACTTAGTGGTTATTAACCACTATGGTAATTGAATGGTTAACCCTCCCTCTCACTACCCACCCGGGAGGCTTTACCACCCTCCCCGGGGCAACTTCTGCCATTCCCCCACCCCCTCTACCCATTGATTGTCACTATTCTAAACCATGCCCACTATATGGGCATGGATTGCCAAAATGGCAATGAATGGATGAATGGGCAAGCTACAAATAAAAAACAAGCACTAAATAAAATACATTACATTAAAATAAACAGATATTTGCCAATTAACCAATTGATTGTCACAGTGGTATAAACAATTTTGGCATAGATTGCCACAATGGCAATGAATGGGCAACATAAAAATGTTAAAAGAAAAAGAACCACAATCCATTACATTTAAATGACAATACATATTTGCCAATAAATAAAATTGATATTCACAGTGATAAACCATGCCCACAATATGGGCATGGATTGTCACAATATAAATGTCTGGGCAATCGAAAAATTTAAAAGAACCACAATACATTACATTCCCGCTCAGGGAGAGTGACTGATCCTTTCTCACTTTTATTACGTGTCTCTTACAGGCAGGTGCAGCCTGGTAAGATTCACACAGGGATGCCTGCTGTGTTAATCTGGAGGAGCCATTATCACCTTCTATGCACTATGCCGTGGGTGGTCAACGCTTTGCGCATTGTGCGCCAGCACATGCTCTATGGCAGCTGATAGATACAAGATGCTACATCTGTACGCTTTTAATATTTGTAGTCATTTGCATTAGAAACATGATAAAATGCTTAGTCAATATAGTAAAGCCATAAATTAGACTGTAAGCTCTTTGGGACAGGTTCTCACTGTGCCTTATGTTGTCATTTATATAAGTGAAGGTGAAAATATAAGGCGCAAAACAATAAAGAGTGCTCACTATTCTTAAAGTGAAAAATCAGGTTGTAAATAACAACTGAATGAAAGTAAACTAGTATTATAAATGTGAAATACAAATCAATAAAAGATGTCGGAACTCCCTGCTCAAACCTTCTGGTAGGGCCTGTCTCCACGGGTCCAAATACGTCAGAATATGTTCTCACAGTCCAGGGGGAGCATGAAAAAAGGAGAAACGACAACAACAACTCTAAGTGCAGTTTAATGATACAGGTAAATCTCAGGCTGAAATCTTGGCTCTAATTAATGCCTACTCACAAGATGGAAATGGAATAAGGGCACATATTCAGTGGTCAGGGCTGCCAACAGGGGGGGCAAAGGATACTGGCGTCCCGGGCTCCTACTCGGCCGGGCACCAGTTAATTACATTTAAAAAAAATTGAAAAAAATGGCGGCGATTCCCGTAGTCCCGGCGCGCATGCTAAGGGCAAGTAGGGTGTCGTGGGCCCGTTGCCTGTGGGCCCGCTGCCTGTTCCCCCCCCAGCAACCCAGCCCAGCAACCCAGCCCCCCCGCTCCCCACGTGGGACAGAGGGGGATGCACCAAAACAAGCCTCGCGCGCAACCAAGCCCCCCTGCTCCCCACATGGGACGGAGGTGGAAGCATCAACACCAGCCCCTCTGCTCCCCAGCCCCTCCGCTCCCCAGCCCCTCCACTCCCCACGTGGGACGGAGGGGGAAGCACCAACACCAGCCCCTCTGCTCCGCAGCCCCTCCGCTCCCCACGTGGGATGGAGGGTGAAGCGCCAACACCAGCCCCACACGCATCCAGCCCCCCCGCTCCCGCTCCCAACTTGATACGGAGGGGGAAGCGCCAACCCAGCTTCCCCTGCACACGCCTCATGCCCCAGCACGCCTCGCCCCCGCCCCCAGCTGCCCACCTCCCATGCCCCCCTACTGCCCCTGGCAGCTGCTGGGGATATCGGGGGCAGGCAGGGGAAGCATCTGGCAGCAAGGAAGCAGCACCCACCGGTAAGTCACTCAACCAACCAACATTGTCACGCAGTAACTCACCCAGTCACTCACTCACCCAGTCACTCACCCACCCAGTCACTCACCCACCTAGTCACTCACCCACTCAGTCACTAACCCACCCACCCACTCCCCCACCAACTCAAGTCACTCACCCACCCAGTCACTCAATCACCCAGTCACTCACTCACCCAGTCACTCACTCACCCAGTCACTCACTCACCCAGTCACTCACTCATCCAGTCACTCACTCACCCACCCAGTCACTCACTCACTCACCCACCCAGTCACTCACCCACTCACCCACCCAGTCACTCACTCATCCACCTACCCAGTCACTCACCCAAGGTCACTCACCCAGTCACTCAGTCACCCAGTCACTCACTCACCTACCCAGTCACTCACTCACACACCCAGTCACTCACCTACCCAGTCACTCACCCACCCACTCTCCCAATCACTCAATCACCAAATCACTCACTCATCCAAGCACTCACCCAGTCACTCACTCACCTGGTCACTCATTCAGTCACTCACTCACCCAGTCACTCACCCAGTCACTCACTCACCCACTCACTCACTCACCCACCCAGTCACCCAGGCAGGCAGTCACCTATCTTTTGTTGAAAATATAAAAATAAACAGGTTGAATTGTAATGTTTTTTTCTGTATCACAAATAAGAAAATAGTTACGTAAAAGTTGCGCGCTAAAAAAATATTTTTTCGTGGTACTGTAGGTGCGCTATGGGTTTGGGGGGAGGGTGCGCTATGGGGGTGGGGCCTGTTCCTTTAATTTGTCCTTGGCCTCATGGTTTCTGTTGGTGGCCCTGGCTGGGGTGCTCAGGAGCTCAGGAACTCAGGACAGGCTGTCACTCACATAATAGATGAATGGATGTACCTCAGTAAAGAAGGGATAGCTCCATAGCACAGATCAGTATGTAAATAAAACTTTATATTAAAAGTGTAAAAAACGCACTTACAAAGTAACCATATTAAAAAGGCACATTACACTCTCAAGTGTTAGGAGGGACTGCACATCACACTGCTCACCACCCCGCCGCTTCTGAACGCTCTTCCGGTCTCTGCTCCTGGATCAGTGTCTAGCAAGCCGATGATAGCTGCTTGCTGCCTAACGTTCTGTCCCCCAAGGATGACGTAACTCGCTTGGCTTCTGTGGATGAGCTGGGAGTTTGCAGCCTCTCTCCTGCTTTCTCCACTTGCTTCTGTGCTCAAGGATAGGACCGCCCACTCTACGCGTTTTGCCCAATCACGGATTCATCAGGAGCTCCTGAGCACCACAACATATGTGCCCTTATTCAATTTCCATCTTGTGAGTAGGCATTTATTAGAGCCAATATTTCAGCCTGAGATTGACCCACCTGTATCATTCAACTGCACTTAGAGTTTATGTTGTCATTTACCTGTTGCGCTTATCCCCATTATTTAACGTGTATTATAATTTTGCAAAGCATTATATACATTTTTGGCGCTATATAAATTACATTACACATACTTTACATACAAGTAAAGGTTTAACTATTGTGTTACATGTCTATGGTTTTACGAGAATGTTCACTTGATTTAATAATGTCTATACCCCTGGTTATCCATACAGTACTTTGCATGACCCAAGATGTACATTTCATTATTTCCATTTTTACAGCCATATGCTCTGACAAGACTATTGTTTTATTGCGCATTCACTGGTTCTTAATCAACATTTTTTTCCATACCAGCTTTTCAATGAATAACTTACAAATTACTGTAATAAAGTTGCATTGTGATGAGTTACCTTTTCTTTACGAGGAAGACAAATAATACTTAGAATGATAGGTCACAAAAAAATCAATGTACTGCTAAAGGAATTAAAGAAAATGTGATTGTAAGAAAATGTTTATGTGTTCTGATTTTTCATCTTAATTTAAATCATAAATTTACTTTTTAGTTATTAAATACATTTACATCATGAACGCATGCTCCTTTTTCTTTTCCCGTTATTACCTTCACTAAATTGAGTGATATTTGAGTTCCTGTCATGGTACTGATTAAATCTAATAATACAAATCTTTATGTTGGAATTGATGCTCATCAAGAGCAATAATAAAGTATCTCCCTATTATGAATATATAAACGGAATGGATAATTTAATGCAATACTAATTATCCTCGGATTAAAAGAGATCAATTATACACCATTTTTATTACAATATATTTTGATCTTGCTTTTTATTTAATGTAAATGAGATGTATATTTTGAATAATTAATCATATTTCAAGACAATTGTTTTTAATCGCCTATTTATAATTGTGTGTAGAATAACCTCTTATGGCGCTGAGGAACAGAGTCTTGTGCAGAAATTTCTTCTTGTATAGATACCTCAGAGAGGGAGACAAGAGATATACAGGAAACACCACAATAGTGTGTTACCCTTTAGACAATATAAGACATGGTTATTAAAGTATAAAGAGCATTTAATGGTTAAAACAATTGTGTCTACAATTGGTATAAAACATATACTGGGTTAATAAACAGTAGATGAACTTCTGTTGAATAAATGAAAATGAAGGCTTCCAAGCGCTTGTGCTAAATGAAGCCGTGCTGCTCCGCCGATGGTAAAACTGAAATCCTACTCACCGTCTTTGAGTAGGACATGTGCAGTGGTACGGGGTCTTTTGCCGGGGATTGCCGCCTGCTGTGGGGTGCCGGACGTCCGTTCGTTAGGTGCGGGGAGATTTCCTGATATGCTCGTGGTCTCAATACCAGCCGAGTGAATTGCAAGCGTCTCCTCCGCTGACGTCACCGCCTGGTTGGTACAGCTACGGTGTCCCTGGATGACCACAGGTCCACAGGTCATCCATGGACACCGTAGCTGTACCAACCAGGCGGTGACGTCAGCGGAGGAGACGATTGCAATTCACTCGGCTGGTATTGAGACCACGAGCATATCAGGGAATCTCCCCGCACCTAACGAACGGACGTCCGGCACCCCACAGCAGGCGGCAATCCCCGGCAAAAGACCCCGTACCACTGCACATGTCCTACTCAAAGACGGTGAGTAGGATTTCAGTTTTACCATCGGCGGAGCAGCACGGCTTCATTTAGCACAAGCGCTTGGAAGCCTTCATTTTCATTTATTCAACAGAAGTTCATCTACTGTTTATTAACCCAGTATATGTTTTATACCAATTGTAGACACAATTGTTTTAACCATTAAATGCTCTTTATACTTTAATAACCATGTCTTATATTGTCTAAAGGGTAATACACTATTGTGGTGTTTCTTGTATATCTCTTGTCTCCCTCTCTGAGGTATCTATACAAGAAGAAATTTCTGCACAAGACTCTGTTCCTCAGCGCCATAAGAGGTTATTCTACACATATCTTCTAAATCTGGTTGGAAGATCCCAGATCAACCCCTAAGGCAGCTCAAGGACTATCTTCATCAAAGACTGTATCACAGGTTTTGTTCATTTGTCTGCATCATTATTATAACATTGATTACACTAGTGCTTATTTACACTTATCATTTTACGCCTATTTATAATTGATTAATTGTTATAAAAAGGGCATTCTGGAAATGGTAGAACATATGCTCCTCTCCCTAAAGAGCAATGGTGAAATGTACTTTGGGGTTGAGTGACTATGATATGTTTACTTGATTAAATAAATTGATGACACAAGGATAGTCGGTGGTATAAGTCTACTCAGAATCTTAAGTCCAAGGGCTGGGATTCATTTTCAATTGTCTGATTTTATGTTTTCTGTATATTTTATATAATAATTCACTGTAATGTATTCTCAAAGTACTGCATGCATTGGGACCACTATGTAAATTAAAATAAACATACAGTATATACATGGTATTAAGCATAGGCTTTTTAGGGTGCTGGGTAGGCCTCGTTTAAGAGGTGGGTTTTCAGGAGACTTTGAAAAGCGTGAATGGTGGGGGAGTGCTGCCCTGGAGGCGGATTGACAGGAAATAATCAGGGAGGAGTAGTGTAGTAGGCCATGAGCCGAGGGGAGACTGAATGTGGGAGAGTATTTGGGGAGGAGATTGAATAAGTGTCAAGGGGGTTTCTGCCAGCCATGGGACTGGAACTGCCCTGTTGATGGAGGATTATCTCTGCAGGTGTCCTACCCTGAATCAAGGACTCCCTGCAGCATGACCACAGCAGCACTGTCTCCATGTCAAGACTTGCGGTAACTGTGGAATGGATCCCAGTAGCTTGAAATAGCAGGGCAGGAAGCAAGAGGCGTACTCGGGGTCACAGGCAAAAGTCCAAGGCAGGCAGTGAGAGGCGTAGTCAGGGTCACAGGCAAAAGTCCAAGGCAGGCAATGAGAGGCGTAGTCGGGGTCTCAGGCAAAAGTCCAGGGCAGGCAGCGAGAGGCGTAGTTGAAAGTGAAATCAGGGGTCTGGTAATGATTACAGAAACAACAATGAGCAGCAAGGCAGTGAGCTAGTCAATCCTGGAAGTACCACTATAAAAAAGCAAGGAGGAAAAGGAGTTTTATATAGCTCAAGCTGAAGGCATGTACAGGTGCAGGTGATTATCTCATTATGATCTGTAGTGAATTGTCTACAGACTAAGGCAGGCCGGATCGGCAGTCCTGGTGGCAGAGAGGAAGAACTGCCGGATATGAGTAGGAAAGACCTGAGTTCAACTCCCATCCGGGACAGCTCTGTCACTACTCCCCCCTCTCAAAAAGCGACCTCTGGACGATCATTTTTTAGGTTTTGTCTGGGTATCTTCAGTGGAAGGCTTTGACCAGCCGTGGGGCATGAACAAAATGTTCTGATTGCCAGGACCTTTCCTCAGGACCGTAGCCCACCCACTGGACCAGATACTGGAGTTTTCACTGAAATAGTCTGGAGTCCAGGATCTTCAAAATGATCTCCTCCTCATTGTCTACTAGAACAGGGTCAGGAGGAGGAAGGTTGCATCCAGGAAAGTGTTCTCCCGGGATGGCTTCAGAAGCGAAGTTTGGAATACTTGTTGCACTTTAATGGATTCTGGAAGTTCTAGTCGGAAGGACCGGAATTCACAAATGCTGAAATTCGGAAGGGGCCAATGAATTTTTGGCCCAATTTGATGGTGGGGATCTTCAGTCTTAAGTTTCGGGTCAATAGCTAGACCTTATCACCACCCATAAATTACGGTGTTGATACGCTGCTCTCTTTTATCGTGTCTGAGACTGCTGAAGTGTCTCTTTTAGGGTCTCTTGAATCTTTTGTAGGGCCACAAGTTTCTCTGTGACCGCCACAATGGGGCCAGAAACCTGAAAGCGGGGAAGAAATGTTGGGTGCATACCAAAATTTGCACAAATTGTCTCTTCTGCATTGAGGAGTGATGCGAGTTATTATAAGAGAACTCTGCTAATGGTAGGAAGTCAGCCCAGTCATCCTGGAGAAGGCAAACAAAACAACAAAAATATTGCTCCAGGGTTTGATTAATCCTTTCAGTCTGACCGTTGGATTGAGGGTGATAGCCGGAGGATTTTTCAAACTGATTCCAAAGGTAGTGCAGAAGTTTCTCCAGAATTGTTAGTGAATTGTACCCCCCTGTCTGATATGATTTCATCTGGGGCCCCGTGCAGCCAAAAAAACTCTTTTAGGATCAATTTGACAGTCTGTTCTGCGGAAGGGAGGTTCTGTGTACCGATGAAATGGGCCATCTTTGTGAGTCAATCCACTACCACAAGAATGGTGTTATTACCATTGGATCTGGTAGTTCTACTATAAAGTCCATTGATATTGATCCCCAAGAACGAGTGGGGACTGAAAGAGGCTGGAGCAAACCCACAGGGGATGCTCGAAGAACCTTGGTCCTTGCACAGATCTTGCATGAGAGAACGTAGTCTTTGACATCTTGTGCCAGTTTGGGTCACCAAAATTAGTGGGACAACAGTTCCTGTGTCTTGATGACACCTGGGTGGCTGGCTGGCCAGCCGGGAGTCCTGTATTAGTTGGAGCACTTCTAGTCTTACTTCCTTAGGGACTAATAAACGGTCTTTAAAGTTCTATAAACCATCCTGTAGGAACAGTTCGGCATCCATGGAGGGTTGTTAAGAAAGGAGTCATTGGAATATGCTCTCTTAATCCTGGTAAGGAGGTCAGAGGAAAACGTGATGCCTAGGAAATGTGTTTTTGGTAGAATGGTCTCTACCTGTTCTATCCCTGTAGAAGGTTTAAGTGTCAGTCGAGACATGGCATCAGCCTTCCCATTTTTAAAGCCTGAACACTATGAAATGTGAAAATTGAAACGTGCAAAAAACAAGGCCCACCGAGTTTGTCGGGCAGATTGTCTTTATGCTGAGCGAATAAATTCTACAGTAGGTTCCTGTGATCCGAAAGAACGGTAACTGGATGATTCGCCCCTTCAAGTAAAATGTTTCCATTCTGAAAATGCAGCCTTTATAGCCAAGAGTTCCTTGTTTCCAATGTCGTAATTCCTTTCCGCTGCCGACATCTGATACGAATAAAAGTTGCATGGATGAAGTAGCAATTTTTGCCCAACTCTTTGAGAAAGAATAGCACCAATAGCTGGGTCGGAGGCATCAACCTCCAAGATGAATGGCAGTTTGGGGTTTGGATGAATGAGGATAGGGGCAGAGGTAAAGACTGACTTTTTAATCGTTCAAACGCCAACTTGGCATCAGGAGTCCATTCGAATGGTGATCCTTTCTGGATGAGTTTGGTAATTGGGGCGATTATGCCTGAGAAATTCTTAATTAATCGTCTGTAGAAATTAGCGAACCCCACAAACCTAGGAATGTCTTTTTCATTTTTTGGAACTGGCCATTCTATCACAGCCTGGATCTTGCCTGGATCTTGCCTGGATCCATACTCAGTCCCTCAGGGGAGATGATATATCCGAGAAATTGCATTCGGGTCTTTTCAAATTCACATTTCTCCAACTTAATGTATAGTTCAAGCCTTCGGAGGCGCTCCAGCACAATTCGGACATGGCTCTGATTTTCCTGAAGATTGTCTGAGAAAACCAAGTTGTCATCGAGGTATGCAACTATGAACTGGTCCAGTAGCTCTTGAAGAACATCATTTATTAGGTGCTGGAAGGTAGTTGGTGCGTTGCAGAGTCCGAAAAGCATTACCAGATATTCATCATGCCTATAGCGAGTTCAGAAAGCAGTCTACCACTCGTCACCGGGTCCGATACGAACCAAATTGTATTCAAAAAGTATGTGTGCTAGGTAGCCCTCCACAAACAAATCTGTATGGAAAGTAAACGATATGGTGCACGGGAACAAGGGGTAACCTCTAACCCCCAAGCAAGTCATATATATATATATATATATATATATATATATATATATATATATATATATATATATATATATATACAGTGCTTGACAAATCACCCAAAAATCTACTCGCCAAACCAAAAAATCTACTCGCCACCTAGCCCCGCCCCTAGCCCCGCCCATAGCCACGCCCAACCCCGTTTAAAAAAAAAAAGAAATGTAATAAATTTCTAGTAAGAACAACATTCGTTTTTGACATAAGTTTATATTTATTGTAGTACATTTATACTTTACTACAATTAGTCCGTGTTACGTGTGTGTGCCTAGTTTCCTGCACCCATTAACCAGTGTCTGGATGCCCCCTCTTCACAATATCTAAAGCAGCAATCCCGCCTGGGATCTTACCTGATCCACAGTCCCTAAATGTCCAGGTAACCGCATTCCCGCAATGTTATACATTGGAGGGAATGTGTTCCCTACCTGTCTTCTGGGTTAGGGGGGATTCCGATGTCTTCCGTGTGACACTTGAATCAGATCTGGAAGAAAGCAGTATAAGGTAAATAATATATCCAGATCCAGAGTCTGGGAGAGAGACAGAGGGATACACAGGCAGAGAGAGAGAGAGAGAGAGAGAGAGAGAGAGAGAGAGAGAGAGAGAGAGAGAGAGAGAGAGAGAGAGAGAGAGAGAGAGAGAGAGAGATACAGACAGAGAGGGAGAGAGACAGATGGAGGGAGAGGGAGAGAGACAGATGGAGGGAGAGGGAGAGAGACGGAGAGAGGGAGAGAGGGAGAGAGGGAGAGAGGGAGAGAGGGAGAGAGGGAGAGATGGAGAGAGAGAGAGAGGGAGAGAGGGAGAGAGGGAGAGAGAGACACAGAGAGACACACAGAGAGACACACAGAGAGACACACAGAGAGACACACGGAGAGGGACAGGGAGAGGGACAGGGAGGGAGAGGGACAGGGAGGGAGAGGGACAGGGAGGGAGAGGGACAGGGAGGGAGAGGGACAGGGAGGGAGAGAGGGAGAGAGACACAGGCAGAGAGGGAGAGAGACACAGGCAGAGAGGGAGAGAGACACTGGCAGAGAAGGAGAGAGACACTGGCAGAGAAGGAGAAAGACACTGGCAGAGAAGGAGAAAGACACTGGCAGAGAAGGAGAGAGACACTGGCAGAGAAGGAGAGAGACACTGGCAGAGAAGGAGAAAGACAGAGAGGGGGTGATTGACTGATGTGGAGGTGACTGACTGCGGGGTGGGGTTACGGACTGTGTGATTGGGTGGTATTACTGTGTGACTGGGTGGTATTACTGACTGTGTGACTGCTTGGGATTACTGACTGTGTGACTGTTTGGGATTACTGACTGGGTGGGATTACTGACTGGGTGACTGGGTGGTATTACTGACTGTGTGGGATTACTGACTGGGTGACTGGGTGGTATTACTGACTGGGTGGTATTACTGACTGGGTGACTGGGTGGGATTACTGACTGGGTGACTGGGTGGGATTACTGACTGGGTGACTGGGTGGGATTACTGACTGGGTGACTGGGTGGGATTACTGACTGGGTGACTGGGTGGGATTACTGACTGGGTGACTTGTTGGGATTACTGACTGGGTGACTGGGTGGGATTACTGACTGGGTGACTGTGTGGGATTACTGACTGGGTGGGATTACTGACTGGGTGACTGGGTGGGATACTGACTGGGTGGGATTACTGACTGGGTGGGATTACTGACTGGGTGACTGGGTGGGATTACTGACTGGGTGACTGGGTGGGGGTGGGATTACTGACTGGGTGACTGGGTGGGGGTGGGATTACAGACTGGGTGGGGGGTGGGATTACTGACTGGGTGGGGGGTGGGATTACTGACTGGGTGGGGGGTGGGATTACTGACTGGGTGGGGGTGGGATTACTGACTGGGTGACTGGGTGGGATTACTGACTGGGTGGGGTGGGATTACTGACTGGGTGGGGTGGGATTACTGACTGGGTGACTGGGTGGGATTAATGACTGGGTGGGATTACTGACTGGGTGGGATTACTGACTGGGTGGGGGGTGGGATTACTGACTGGGTGACTGGATGACTGGGTGGGGGGTGAGGGGTGGGATTGGTGACTGGGTGGGGGGTGGAGTTACTGACTGGGTTACTGACTGGGTTACTGACTGGGTTACTGACTGGGTGGGATTGGTGACTGGGTGGGATTACTGACTGGGTGGGGGGTGACTGGGTGTTGGGTGGGTTGGATTACTGACTCTCTGGGTGGGATTATTGACTGGGTGACTGGGTGGGATTACTGACTGGGTGACTGGGTGGGATTACTGACTGGGTGGGGGGTGACTGGGTGTTGGGTGGGATTACTGACTGGGTGACTGGGTGGGGTGGGATTACTGACTGGGTGACTGGGTGGGATTACTGACTGGGTGACTGGGTGACTGGGTGGGATTACTGACTGGGTGGGGGGTGGGATTACTGACTGGATGACTGGGTGGGGGGTGAGGGGTGGGATTACTGACTGGGTGACTGGGTGGGGGGTGGGATGGGTGACTGGGTGGGGAGTGGGATGGGTGACTGGGGGGGGGTGGAGTTACTGACTGGGTTACTGACTGGGTTACTGACTGGGTGGGATTGGTGACTGGGTGGGATTACTGACTGGGTGACTGGGTGGGATTACTGACTGGGTGACTGGGTGGGATTAATGACTGGGTGACTGGTGGGATGGGTGACTGGGTGATTGGTGGGATGGGTGACTGGTGGGATGGGTGACTGGTGGGATGGGTGACTGGGTGGGGGGGTGACAAACTGGGGGGGTACCTCTGGTGTCCTGCATATACACGTTCTCACACACACACACACACACACACAGGGGGGGGGGGAACACACACAGGAGGGGGGGGAGAAACACCCCCGCAACTACAGTATCTCCCGACCCGCGTGGGCAGCAGGAGCGGGGAGGAGAAACACACGCACTACTACCTCCCGACCCGCGCGGGCAGCGGGAGAAGGAAAATCACGAGCGCCATTACCTTCCAGCCCACGCGGGCAGCGGGAGAGGGCGGGGGGAAGGAAAATCACCAGCGCCATTACCTTCCAGCCCGCGCGGGCAGCGGGAGAGGGGGGGGGAAGGAAAATCACCCGCGCAATTACCTTCCAGCCCGCGTGTGCAGCGGGAGAGGGGGGGGAAGGAGAAACACCCGCGCCATTACCTTCCAGCCCGTGCGGGCAGCGGGAGAGGGGGGGGGGGAGGAAAATCACCAGCGCCATTACCTTCCAGCCCGCGCGGGCAGCGGGAGAGGGGGGGGGAAGGAAAATCACCAGCGCCATTACCTTCCAGCCCGCGCAGGCAGCGGGAGAGGAGGGGGAAGGAAAACCACCAGCGCCATTACCTTCCAGCCCGCGCGGGCAGCGGGAGAAGGGGGGGAAGGAAAATCACCAGCGCCATTACCTTCCAGCCCGCGCGGGCAGCGGGAGCAGTGGGGGAAGGAGAAACAGTGTATTTAAATTGCATTTCATTCCACCCACCTCCACATCTGTCCAAAATCCTCCATGACCGGATCAGTGCAGGAGCTGACACAATTATACAGGAGGATATTCAGTATAGAGGAGGAGGAGGAGTAGACGCACGCACACACCCCTCCCCCTCTCCCTCACCCGTGCAGAGAAGGAAGGGCAGTTTGAAGTCCTGGCTGCTCCAGCCCGCGTCACAGCCAATCAGCTAGAGGAATTTATTTTTATTTTTTTTCCGAGCAGGGGATTTTTTTTTTTTTTTTGCAGAGCAGGGGAAATGTTACTGGCCACGAGCCAATTTCCGATCGCAGCTGGCGAGTGGGCGAGTGTGTTTGTCGAGCACTATATATATATATATACAGGGGTCTCCAGCACACAATAAAAGAATAAAGACAAAATCTGTCAACAAGAGGATCAATGTATTGAATGTAATAGCAGCTACAAAATCAGCCCTGGCATAGGTCTGGAGAGTACATATTGTGGAGAAAAACAGTACAGAGGGAGAGGAGGGGAGGAAGAGTTTTGCAGGGTACATGCAACCACACATGCGGGTTCTTTGGATAAGGCTTATTTATTTGAGCCTTAAAACATACAGCACACCAAAAACAAATAGCTTCTCATCAGCAAACAAAAGAAAATAGCTTCCTCTACAGCAGACAAAACAAAATAGCTTCTCTTTAGCAGACAAAACAAAACAAAAATAAGGCAGCTTCTCTTTTGTATGCAGGAGACAGACAGTTTATCACACATGTACTTTGCAACACAGAGCTTACAGCAGTAATCTCTTCAGCATTTTCAGTCCTGTCTCCTCACCAGCTCTCCTGCATGTATGTACAGCCTGGGGTTTTAACACCTTGATTACAGTATGCAGCTGGTGTCAGACTAATTAAGCAGCCCTTCTCAACTTAACCTCATCACTGCTGCACTGCAAGCCTAAACATAGGTTTTCCAGGCATATGGCTGGTGATGTTCATTCACCCTGTCACGCACGGCTGAAGCCCGATTCTCCACCCCTTCTCTAGAAAAGAAGTCAGCAATTGCATTTTCTTTTCCAGGCCTCTGCTGAATCTGAAATGAGAAGGGTTTGAGGGCCATATACCACCTGGTCAATCTAGCATTGGAGTCATTCATGCTATTTAACCACTTTAATGGAGCGTGGTCCGTCACCAGAGTAAAATGGACTCCTGCCAGGTAATGCCTCAAAGCCTCGATTGCCCACTTTACTGCGAGGCACTTCTTCTCAATCACTGAGTAGTTTTTTTCCCTCGGGAACAATTTCCTACTCAGAAAAAGGATCGGATGTTCCACTCATTCAAACTGTTGTGACAACACTGCCCCTAGCCCTATATCTGATGCATCGATTTGCACTACAAAAGGCCTGTTGAAGTCTGGGCTTCTAAGGACGGGACCCTCTGATAGACAACTTTTTATGTCCTCGAAGGCTCTCTGACACTCTCTTGACTATACCACTTGTGTAGAGGTGGACTTTTTTGTGAGGTCTGTTAATGGGGCTGCAACTTCCGAGTAGTTGGTGATGAACCGCCGGTAGTACCCTGCTAAACCCAGCAGAGAGCGTACCTGCATTTTTGTTTGGGGGGTCGGAAATTCTTTCAGGGCAACTACCTTGTCGGCTAGTCGCCTTACTTTTCCACTTTTTTATGTGGCCTTACTTTTCCCTAATTATTTGTTTCCGCCTTACCCAAGGCACATTTCTTAGGGTTGGCTGTGAGCCCTGCCTCTCTTAGAGATTTGAGGACCGCTTTCAGCCTATTTAGATGGGCCCGCCAGTGTTTACTATAAATGACAATGTCATCTAGGTAGGCTGTGGCATAAGCCCTATGGGGTCTCAGCACCTTATCCATGAGTCTCTGAAATGTGGCTGGGGCTCCATGCATTCCAAATGGCATTGTCACAAACTGGTATAAACCCATGCGAGTGGCAAAGGCTGTTTTGCACTTGGACTTTTCCTCTAAGGGTATTTGCCAGTATCCTTTTTTTAAGTCCAGCATGGATATATATTCCGCGTTACCAAGGGCATCAATTAACTCGTCCACCCTTGGCATCGGATATGCGTCAAACTTGGATACCGCATTGACCTTTAGGAGGTCCACACAAAATCTTACCTTCCTATCGGGTTTAGGGACCATAACCAGTGGACTACACCACTCACTGAATGATTCCTCAATCATGCTTAAGTGTAACATTTTTTGTACCTCCATCTCTACCAGGGCCTTACGGCTTTCAGGCAACCTGTAAGGCCGGGAACGTACTTTCACCCCAGGTGCTGTCTCTATCATATGTGAAACTAAATTAGTTTGCCCTGGTAAATCAGAAAAAACATCATTGAATTGTGTAATTATTTCTAACAAGTCCCCTTTTTGTTCAGAGGATAATTGTCTACCCATTGGGATTTTCTCGTCACCACAGATGTTCCCCCGTGGGTGCTAAGGACCCAGGTCCATTTCCTCCTCCACCGGGTGGATGAATAGAGACCACTGCACCTTCCAGGGTTTCAGCAAGTTCACATGGTAAATTTGTTTACCCTTCCTGGACCCTGGTTGAGCGATCTCGTAATCCACATCACCCGTGCGGCGGAGTACTTCGAATGGGCCCTGCCATTTGGCTAGGAGTTTGCTCTCACAACTGGGTAACAATAACATCACCTGATCTCCTGGGTGAAACACTCTCATACGAGCATTTTGATTGTAATGTCTCTCCTGATTGTCCTGGGCTGATCTAAGAATCTCCCTAGCAAAATGGCCGACCACATCTAGGCGCTTCCTAAGGTCCAATACATATTGCAGGGTATTCTTAGAAGGGGACCGCTGTTCCTCCCAGGACTCCTTTAGGAGGTCTAGGATACCCCGGGGTTGGCGGCCATACAGCAGTTCAAATGGAGAGAATCCCGTGGAGGCCTGGGGAACTTCCCGCACTGCAAACAGCAGAAAAGGGAGAAGTTCATCCCAGGTTCTCTTCTCTGAATCTACAAATTTTCTCAGCATCCCTTTTAGAGTTTGGTTAAATCTTTCCACCAATCCGTCAGTCTGTGGATGGTAGACCGATGTCCGAACAGACTTGACCTCTAGTAATTTTAAGACCTCCTGCATTAGTTTAGCCATAAAATTAGTACCTTGGTCTGTCAACATAACCTGTGGAAGTTCAACCCGTGAGAACAGCTCCAACAACTTGTTGGCTACTTGCTTCGCCGTTGCTGTTCTCAGGGGGAACGCCTCAGGATATCTTGTTGCATAGTCAACTATTACAAGAATAAAACTGTGTCCTTTCGCAGAAGGTTCTAGAGGTCCTACCAAGTCTACCCCAATCCTCTCAAAGGGAACTGACACCAAGGGTAGAGGAAGCAAAGGGCTGGTTTTTGTCCCTTCGGACTAGTTAGCTGGCACTCAGGACATGCCGCACATAACTTAGCAATATCACTATGCATCCCTGGCCAATAGAATCAGGACGAAATACGGTCCAATTTTTTATCCCTACCAAGGTGACCACCCCAAGGAACAGTATGGGCTGGAGTGAACACAGATTTAGCAAATGCCTTGGGAACCAATATCTGTCTGGTGACCTCCCCTGTTTGTGTCTGCCTTTTCACCCTATACACGATATCATTTGATAATTCAAAATGGGGGAATACAATCACCCCCTGTGCATTCAATATCTGCTCATCAATTTTTACCACTTTATCATATTGTCTAGCAAGGACAAAGGTCTTCCCTTTGCCTCTGGCGAAAATCAGGGAGGTATAGGTCTGGTAAATCTCCAGGGCCCATATCCCCCTCCTTCTGGCCATCCCCAGCCATCACGTGACTTCTGGCTACTAGAATGGTCACCTTCAGACCCATATTTCTGCAACCAGTCCTGTTTGTCAGAGCGTCTTTGCTTCTTAGTATTTTAAACCCGGTGTCTACTGGGGAAAAGGTCTGCCGAGAAGGGGAACAGTTTACCAGGGTTCTCCTGAGCCATAGAATAAGGCTCCTCATGAGAGACTGGAGCCATTAGGTCTGAAAAGAAAGGCCAGTCTCGAACGAGCACAACAGGGCAGGGAGCCAAGGAGTGACTCGTACTTCGAGGTTGGCCTCCTGACCTTTTACCTGTAGCCGGATTTTGGCCGTCGGATACCATTTTACATCGCCGTGTATACATTCTATACTCCATGGGGAGTCAAAAGAACACACGTTAGGCGGTTCCTGGAAGACCAGAGTTTTCCCAGAGCCCGAATCTACAAGGGCCTGGACGGTTTTACCCCCAAACTGGGCTGGAAGTAGCCAGGGCTTGTAATTTTCTCTGGTGAAGGCCAAGGCGACAGTCCTGCTGAAGGAACAATCCATCTGTGGACAGTCCACGTAACGGTGGCCTTGTTCTCCGCAAGCAGAACATGGAGAGTGTTCCCTCGCCGGAGGGTGACGCGGATATCGCTCAGCTGGGTCGGATACTGGAGACCAGGCTTCTGATGGGTCCTGTGTGCGACGTCCTCTGAAGTTCCTCACATGTGGCGACGAGTCAAGATCAGGAAGTGGAGGAGGTTCTCGGCGGTGACCGGCATTTAGACCTCTCCATTGTTGAAAGGACTGCTCCTTCCGTGGAACTTGGCGGTGGCGTATGGATGGTCCGTAGTTTCTCCATTGCTCCGGTCTCCCTCTTTGGGCATCCCCAAGTGCCGGTGTAGTCGGATCCATCCCGTCCCGGACACTCGCCTGGTCCTCGGCCCCAAGGAAGTTCTCAACGATTCAAACTGCCATAGCCAGGGTTTCAGCAGCATGGCGTTTTACCCAAGAGCGTGCGCAGGGGGTTATTACCTGTAGGAATTGTTCCAAAACAACTTGCTCAAGAATTGCCTCCTTAGTGCGCTCCTCGTGTTGTGTCCAGTGAGTACACAAGTGCAATAACCGCTGAGCGAAGACCCGGGGTCTCATCTTAGCGGTATTCTTAAGGCTCCGGAACTGCTGCCCGTAGGTCTCTGGGGTCAGACGTAAGCGATCCAGTATGGTGGCTTTTAATTGTTTGTAATCCATTGCCTGGTCTGCTGGGAGGCCCTGATATGAGGCCTGGGCTTTTCCTGTGAGGAGCGGGGCCAAAGCGGTTGCCCAGTGATCTGCAGACCAGCCCTGGACTTCGGCAACTCTTTCAAACGTCAGTAGAAAATCCTCTGTATCCTCGTTCGGAGCCATTTTCCTCAGGAGGACCGGGGTTTGTTCGCAAATTCTTGACTGGCAGACCCTTGGGATTGAGGCAGCAACCTGGCCATCCGCTCCTCAGCTGCTGGATTAGGAGCTGGGTTTGCTGCTGCAATAGTCTTTCATCTCTCTCTGCCTGTAGTCGGGCCTGCTCACACAGAAACGCTTTTAAAAGTTCTTCCATTTAAAAAAAAAATTTTTTTGTGTGTGTGGCCCTTCAACTGCAGGGGCCTCTCACAATCCCACTTCTGACACCATATGTTGCAGGGTACATGCAACCACACGCGGGTTCTCTTGATAAAGCTTATTTATTGAGCCTTAAAAATACAGCACACAAAAACAAAACAGCTTCTTTTCAGCATACAAAAAAACAAAACAGCTTCTTTCAAACAAGTACTTTGAAGACAGACCTTAGAGCAGTAATCTAAACAGCATTTCAGTACTCCCTCTTGATCAGACAGACTGCATGTGTGTGCAGCCAGTGGTTTTTAAAACTTCCTAATGAGGCAGCTGGGATCTGACTAATTAAGCAGACCTCCCAGCTGAAAGTTAACCTCGTCACTGCTGCTGGTGACATTCATTCACCCTATCACAGTCACCTGAAGCCATTACCGCCTTCAAGATACTCAAGCAAGCTTTTATGTCCGCACCCATTCTCCGTCATCCCAACATCGTGCTTCCCTTTGTCCTGGAGGTTGATGCCTCAGGGGCAGTTCTGTCTCAAAGACCCACGCCTCATGATAAGTTACATCTCTGTGTATATTTTTCCAAGAAATTCTCTTCCGCTGAGAGGAATTATGACGTGGGTAACAGGGAACTTCTGGCCGTGAAAATGTCTCTTCAATGGTGAAGGCATCTCCTGGATGGGTCTAGAGAGTCGTTTACCATCCTAACGAATCACACGAACCTTCTCTATATTGAGAGTGCTTGACGCCTCGATCCGGGACAGGCTCATTGATCTCTTTTTTTTTTTCCTCGATTCGATTTTCACCTTTCTTATATTTCCGGGACTAAGAACGTAAAGGCGGACGCACTTTTCCAACTACATTCCTCTGAAGAGGATCCAGAGGAGTCCTTGGAAACCATCCTTACACAGGAGAGGATTATCGCCACTTCCTCCTTCAAGAATCTTGATAAGATTATGCTATCCAAGAGACGCATTCCTAAAGACTTGGTTGTTCCCGACAACAAACTCTTCGTACCTGCCAAATTTGTTCCTGAAGTTCTGGCTTGGGGTCACTCTTCTAAATCTGGAGGTCACCCAGGGTTTAAGAAGACTATTGACCTTATTCGTCAGAATTTCTGGTGGCCTAAGATATCTCAAGACGTTTTGGAATTTACGGGATTGTGACGGTAGCTTTGAGACAGGCTATTAATAATACACACCAAATATAACCGGGTTGAACTGAACGAGGCTTAGATTTGATAAAATACAATTTATTCCTTGAAAAAGGTGAACACAACAAGATATACAAATAACAAACAAAATATGACACTTACTTAAGATGGAAATGATGAAATAGTCAGAAATCGTGACTAGCAGTTCATCAGCAATCTTGAAAAATCACCGAGACACGAAAGACATGAAAGACAATGAGTAAGGGCTGATAATGAGTTAAATACCATTTCAAACCCATCTCTTAACCCTAGGCGCCGACTTGGCTAGAAAAAATCTCTTTGAAGCAGATTTTGGCTTCCATTGTAAGTGTGAAGTATCACACTTAAAATCACTCAGTTCCTTGGTTCCTGCCCCCAGTATAAACAATTAGGGCAGTTACCTTTTGATCACTGGCCTATGCTAATTCTTTCAGGATGCTCTCCTTGCCCTATTAGCATAGCAGATGGGGTCTGCATTGTCAGAGCAGATCCAAAATCCCATATACACTTTAAATAACTTCATAACTTCAGTTCAGTATTACTTACTGGCACGCGAGCCATATTAATACATTCCGTCACGCATGAAGCTCCCAATGAGACTAAATATTACTGTGTAATACTAAAATTAAGAGAGATATTAATATCTGTCTCTTAGGACCAGCTAGACATCAGGTGTCTGTAATCGTTATTTGCGGCTCGGTCCCCTGGTTACACATATGACATTTTTAGCATGTTCAGCTGAGGACATCTCATAATATTCTTATATTTAATAAGGTCACTCATTTCTGTAACCCCACTCCTAAATCAGGGGCGTTGGCCAGTCTACCAAATGGGTGGTCTGGCAGAATACTATGGTTTGTAAGTGTGAGTTGTAACACTCACAAACCACTCCAGCTTCATGCAAAAAGGTAGAGTGGCTGAGCCTTTGATCAGGGGTCTGCTTCCTAAACATTTGGTCGCTCTCCTGACCATTTGCATTGAGTAGGCAGGCATCTTTGCGGGTAACTTAAACAAAGGGCTATAATCACTATTTAACTATTAACCCTTGCCCTCCTGGATGGATCCCAGTGTTTGTGTGGTGCAGACACTGGAACAGCAACAATACATTTTTACAGGGGAATAAACAGTTGGATGGCTGAAGCAAGGCAAAAACCATTACTGAACCCCAGTCCAGTTAACCCCTTGCTTCCCAGGTGAGAGTAGAGGTGGCCAAATGGGGTGTAACCCCTTTAACCCCGGACCAAATCCCCTCTCTCTTGTCAGGGATTACCCACCTCTCCCACCCTCGCAGACATCTTTATGGATCAGATTTTCCGGATTCATGTGATTTCTTCTTCCTTTGTGTCTGACAGAGGTTCCCAATTTGTATCCAAATTTTGGAGAACCTTCAATAGGAGATTGGACATCTCTTCTTCCTTCTCTTCTGCCTATCATCCACAGTCCACTGGACAGACAGAGAGAATCAATCAATCCCTGGAGAAGTACCTAAGATGCTTCATATCTGATTCCCAGGATGATTGGACTCAACTCCTTCCTTGGGCAGAGTATGCCGTTAATTCCGCCAAGAATGACGCCACATGTGAGTCGCCCTTTTTTTTTTATAAATTATGGGTTTCACCCCCCCTTTTTACCCATTTCCAACATTCCTTCGGGAGTACCAGCCGTAGACTAACACATTTCCGCCCTCCAAACTGCATGGTCCAGGATTCCGTCGACCCTCCTCCCACAGATCAAAACTTCAAGCCGATCGCCATTGTCGTACAGCGCCCAGTTACAGGCCAGGGGATTTGGTATGGCTCTCTTCTAAGAATATCCACTTAAAGGTACCATCCCCAAAATTGGCAGCCAAATTCCTGGGGCTTTTTCCTATCTGTGAACGGATCAATCCTGTGGCGTTCCGCCTCCAACTACCATACAGTATGAAGATTCCCAATGTTTTTCATGTGTCCCTCTTAAAACCTTTTGTTGCCAGTCACTTCTTTCCGGACCAGACTCGTAAGCCGGATCCTATTACCATCCAAAGTAACGAAGAATATGAAGTCCACTCTCTCTTGGATTCCTGCCTATCCAGGGGCCACCTCCAATTCTTGGTGCAGTGGAAGGGCTTTGGTCCTGAGGAGAGGTCTTGGGTTCCTTTAAAGGACATTCATGCCCCGGGTCTTCTTAGGACTTTCAGAAAGAAGTTTACAGGGAAACCTTTTATGGACCGTCCTTAGGTCGTTCCTGAAGAGGGGGGTACTGTTAGGAATCAGCATCCCCTGCGTCCCCCACACAGAACACTCTCTACCTTCAGGGAGACCCTTGAAGCATGGCGCAACCCTGCCTTACCGGCCTCCACGGCTTCTCATCTCTGCCGCCGTCGCGGGTTCAACCCCCTCGGCGATTCCGCCGCTATTCCCTCTCCTCAGCGCTGGGCGCATTCCCTTCTCCCAGCACGCATGTGTGCAGTTTCCTCCAGCGCGGGCCGCATGCACTGGCGCCTTACGGAGCGCGCGCACAGTGCGCACTCTTCTTCCTGCCCTCGGGACCGCAGGCTCTGCCCCCGCATGCCACACGGGCGTACTCACTGCAGTACTAAGATTCACCTGGCTTGTAATAGCTTGTAATAGCTGCACCAATTTGGAGAGTCTCCCTGCAGTTCCTCCTGACCTGCCCCCGATCCTGATTGGACCTCCCTGCTTTATCTAGCTTCTCTGTACTCTCAGTCCTCTCTCTGCATGTTTGATACTCTGTCTACTCTTGGTGATTTCACAGGTTCTGACACGGCTCGTATGACTACCCCCTTTGGCTCCTGACCTCGGCACTCCTCGGATTACGCACTCTCTGGCTCCCCTCGAACACGGCTTGGACTTTGACCTTCCTCCACTCTCCGCTACCTGACCTCGGCGTGACAATCACGATTCTACTTCTTCACCCGGTACCGGCAAGTATTGTCTACCTTACTACATCTGGCCTGGCAACGCTTAATACCACACTCCGAACACGCTCCCTTTGCTGCGGGTGCGTGTATTACCACTTCCCCCTACAGCTCAGGGGACGGGTCTGGTCTGCGGGCAGCACCGGTGTAACAATCACCATTTACATTAAGCTCCTTATTTAATAAGAATGTTCTGTAGTAATTTTTATCAATACTTTTTGCTGAACTTGTACATTTTGTGTATCCCTACTTTTGATGTTTGAGTTCTTTTATGTTAGTATGTGTAAGTAGCAGTATTGATATATTACAACAATAACATCAGTTGTATAATGCCAATTTTATTATTTAAGTATTTGAATGGATTTTTAATTGTCTTAATAAAATTAAACTGTAGATGTAAGGTGTTATAGCACCACCATACATTTAAAAGTATTAAAGTGTAATGATAAGTATTATTTATGGTTATGTTTATTACATAGACAAATGCCTACTAGCATTGACTGAAAAGGTATTTATAGACCTATATGTACACTAAAATATGGAATATTAATTCCTTAACGAAAATTATTTCATTTGCACATTTTAATATTATGATCACTTAGTGTAAATTCTACTCTTCAATAATTTTTGTAAATGTATTCACATTAATTCACTAAATTATGTATATACTGTACATTATTCATTCATTTATTAGACCACAACGAATTAATAATATAAATGGCAAATTCATATACTGTATACTGAAAACTTTACACATTCACACAATTTAACACAATAGTAATACGCATATTTTGCACACTTATAAATGTATATTAATAGTTCATATCACATTATTTTTGTATATTTGTGAAAGTCATGAACATATATCTTGGCTAATAAGTAGCCCTTTAAATTTGTAGAGCAAAATTCTGTTAAATGCTGTGTAGCACTCCTGCTACAAATTACACCTTAATAATCATAGCAATAGATACTTGTTTAGTAATTTGATGTCTAACTCTTTTATTGCTTGCATCGGCTGACTGCATTTTAACAAGCTGTAGCTTCTTTGAACTAATTGGCACAATCACAATGTAGCCAGACATGATTGGTTCATAGCAGCTATATATATATATCAACAACCTTCATATGTGAACCCCTAATTAAGCACGTAAGTGCGAAGCGCGTAGAGGTTACGTGAGGTTGCTGCACGCGTTTCCATTGGTAGAACTCCACACCGGTAGAGAGACGTTACTTAATTCAGTTGACGGCGTTCTTGGTCCGGACCCACTACATCTAACCCATCGGCTGTGCATCCGGATCTCCTGGTCTTCATTCCCCACTATTTCTAAGCCCATATTGTGAGTTTCGCTATGTTATTTATATAATTGTTTTTATTATGTTGTCCTTTTAGAGGACTGTTTAACTAATACAGTACAAACCATATCTTTCCAACTGTTTCTCAGTGAGCTTTCTGCATTTTTGTTTTTGTGTGCCACTGTAAGCTCCCTTCAGGAAGCCCACATTATAGGAGATTCTGGAGTCCTCCTGCTGACGGTTGCACGAAAAAAAGAGTTTTACACCTTACTTATGGGACAACACAAGCACAGATTTCATATTCTAGTGACTCGGACAACCCGCGTGTCATTGCGACCTCACTGCAACCACAACATGCTCATGTAATAACATAGATTATCCCAAAATGTGCATACAGTAGGTTTCGATGGTAAAGTTGATGCAGAATATCACAACATATCCCACATAATGCACTACGGAAGCCTGCTACATCTGTACATTTGTGTGGAGATGAATGCAAAAAAATACATTTAGAAATGTACTGTCGCGGCCGAGTTTATTCTTACTTTTGCCCGGTCTCGGCCGCGACAGTAACAGGGCGCGCGCCGAGGTGTCCCGGGCGTGCGCCGGAGCCTCGGAGGATCGGTCCTCCGATCAGGGCTTCCCCCTCCCCTCTCTGGGTCCGCCGGGTCCCCCAGAGCCCCGCACCGCATCCCCCACATTAGGAGCAACCCAGGGCTCCCTCGGGGAGCCCTGGGCACGCGCGCCGTGCGCGCACGCTCCCGATGAAGCGTGACCGCGCATCGATGACGCGCGGCACTCCGAGGGAAAGCAACGAGCAAGCCGGGACACCTCCCGGCTTGCGGTACTAGCCAGGTAAGAATAAAGTGTGCCGCCAGTGTATGTGGAAGCTTGTGGATGCTTTCTTTTAAGTTTTACAACATCTAGAAATTGTGACTAAGTTGATAGGACAAATAAGTATGCACAACTAAATATATTTACCAGATATGTTGATTTTGACAAACATTGAGCTTGTGCCAAAGGCTGAATTATTTCCACCACAAAGCTTTAGTTGCTTATAGTGTAGCTTAAAATATGAGGGTTATAGAATTCAAATATTGACCCAGTATAACATTGGTTTATTTTTCAGTCAGAAAAGCTGAAAAGTGCAACTAAAAATAGCAATGTATTTTTAGTTGGCCAAGTAATTTTCTTTTGATTTATTGGCACATTCAATGATATGTATAAATGTTTGCAGTAGATTAATATACGGTTCCAGTATTATAGAAATGTATCCTTTGTAGAAGCCAAATATTTGCATTAGATTTTTTTAAATGTTTATGCCAAATGACACCTTTGCCTATTTTTCACGTACTTGATAGTTTTAAGGTGAAGGCTAAAAGACTTATTATGTGTTAGTTGATTAATGTTATTCAAAATCATATTTTACAAAAATCCATCTGGGCTGAATATAAGAGACATTTGCAACTGAAATATATCCCAGAGAAATACAAAGAACATTGCAACGTTTTAAGTTTATATTTTCTACAAGTCTATGGGGTAATATTGGGAACTACAATTTTCCCTTTTTTCTGTTTGTGTACACATTATAATAAGGTACTTGCAGACCTGCCAACAAGTATACTTGGGCACAGGACTTCACCCATAACTTGGGCTTCTGGAGGGATTTTGAGCTTGGGGGATTTAGTAGCATGGGGAGTTGAGTGGGGTGTAGGAGGCCAAGACCCATGGGCCAAGACCCATTACCTGACTAGCGGGATAATTACATCAGCGGGGATAGGAAACCCATCGGAGGGAAGTCTGGTTCCAACTTACGCAGTTGGCCGGGTCCCTTCATTTACCATGCCTGGGACAGCTATTATGACTCTTCTACCCCTCCCCCACCTTCTCCTCCATGTTGATGGCCCTATGTATTACTTTATTCCTGGAAAGTTAGTCAAACAAGAGCATAGCTTAATAAAAAAAAAACAGGGCTGTTAAAAAAAGCATTTCCCCTTGCCCAATCTTAGGCTTGTAAACTCAAAATAGAATCTTAAGAGTGTAAGAATTATTGCATTTCAATATACATAAAAAGTTTTAGGAGTCACCATAGATTTACTTACTTATACTGTAAATTCCATAACGTAATATATTTTTACCGTGTTTGAGATGACAAAGAATGGAACAACTCTGAGGTCATGTGCACCCATAACTTACTTGTGATTGTATTATTATCGCTTATTTGTAAAGTGCATATTCCACAGCGTGGTACAATGGGGGTACAGAGTTACTGCTGCGGCAGACTTTATTCTAACAAATCACCGGTTTGTCCCTGGCTTGTTCCTGGAATGCGATGCTGTTCACCTGGAGCATGGCGCATTCCTTTTGCGTTCCCAGCCACGGGTCATGCCCGGCTGACGCGCGGTTGATGTGTTAATTGATAATGGTTCAGGATTTAATAGACTGCAATGCTTCGCGTGTCCGCCAGATGGCATAAATTCATGAATTGTAATGCCGTGTATATATATATATATATATATATATATATATATATATATACTGTATAACAACAACGCCTATAACCCCTAACATACAGTACTGTACACATACAGTACTGTATATGCACATCAATGATACTATAGGCCGGAGGGGGCGAGATGTGTTTGCAGCAGAGAGAGATCCGCTGCTCTCTCTGCGCAAACATCGGCACATTAAAAATTATTTCAAATACATTTTTATTCATAGTGTAGATGTGCAGGGGGTCTCCGGAGCTGAACCGCATTGGTTTCAGGCCCGGGGACCCCCTGCTTCCCGAGATACAGGCCCCTTTATGGGGTGCCGGTATCCCTCTGCATTTAAAGGGCCCGATCACGTGACCGCGGCATGTAAACAAAGCAGAGGGATACCGGCACCCCATAAAGGGGCCTGTATCTCGGGAAGCAGGGGGTCCCCGGGCCTGAAACCAATGTGGTTCCGCTCCGGAGACCCTCTGCACATCTACAGTATGAATAAAACACATATATAAATAAACAATCGTTCCTTACCTTTGCGGCTATGTGCTATGGTAACGAAGCAGCATGAATGTATTTTTAATAATATTGTACAGTGAGCAGGGGGTTCCCTGAGCCACAAATCAAAGCTCAAGGGACCCCCTGCTCCTGCACAATATTATTAAAATACAGAAATGCTGCTTCCTTACCTTAGCGGCTAACCGCTAAGGCAATGAAGGGGTTAACCCACCGTGCCCGCTTTATTGTGGGTAGCGGGGGTGGGTGAAGGGGGTATTTGGCCCTTGGTGTGAGTTTAGGACTTGTAGGGGGGTTGCGGGTGCACTTAACCCCTTCACGACCGAAGCAGTTAATACCGCTACAGTCATGAAGGGGTTAACCCCTCCCGCTCCCCCCCCGCAAGCCCTAAACAACAACCATTGGGGCTAATACCCCCTTCACCCACCCCCGCTACCCACAATAAAAAAAAATCACACACAGCAGCCGCCCAAAAAATAAATAAATAAATCTAAATAAATAAATAAATACATGAATATAAATAAATAAATTTAAAATACATTTTTATTCATAGTGTAGATGTGCAAGGGGTCTCCATAGCTGAACCACATTGGTTTCAGGCCCGGGGACCCCCTACGTCCCGTGATACAGACCCCTTTATGAGGTGCCGGTATCCCTCTGCATTTAAAGGGCCCGATCACGTGACCGCGGCATGTAAACCAAGCAGAGGGATACCGGCACCCCCTAAAGGGGCCTGTATCTCGGGGAGCAGGGGGTCCCCGGGCCTAAAACCAATGCGGTTCTGCTCCGGAGACCTTCTGCACATCTACAGTATGAATAAAACACACACATCAATAAAGAATCATTCCTTACCTTTGCGGCTATGTGCTATGGTAACGAAGCAGCATGAATGTATTTTTAATAATATTGTACAATGAGCAGGGGGTTCCCTGAGCCACAAATCAAAGCGCAAGGGACCCCCTGCTCCTGCACAATATTATTAAAATACAGAAATGCTGCTTCATTACCATAGCTGATAGCCGCTAAGGCAATGAAGGGTTAAGGCAGAATAGCATGTTTATTGGGGACATTTGCCCCCAATACAAATTGCAATAAACAACATACAGTACACCCCCTGTGTATTTAAAATACATAAACAACAATAAATACATTACATACATATTTTTAATGTGTCTGTTAAACCTCCCTGCCTTGCCTGTAATCTGTGTAAGTCCCCCTCCCCCCTAATGTGTCTGTTAAACTTCCCTGCCATGACTGTAATCTGTGTAAAGCCCCCTCCCCCTAATGTGTCTGTTAAATCTCCCTGGCCTGTGTTTCTGTGAGTGCTGTGTATGTAAATGTAGGGAAGGGGGAGGGGGATCCCGATGTGCATATAATGCAGCGCCTCACTGCCAATGGCCCACCCCGTGAGGCCTAACCACCCACACCCACTACCCCCTACCCACCTGCCCATGGCCCCTCCGCTGCTGCAAAACAGAGACAAAAATTAAAACATCCAAAGTAATGTCCCCTAACCCCTTAATCACCATAGCGGTTATTAACCGCTTCAGTCATTAAGTGGTTAACCCACCCTCACCCACCACTCGGGGCGCCTACATACCCTCCCACACTAACCCCCAACCCCGTGAGGCCTAACCACCCTCACCCACTACCCACAAGGGAGGCCTACCCACATACCCCCCCACCCCCAGTACCTATAATAAAAACAATACAGTGACCCTCAATAAACATCATTATATTTATTAAATACATTACCCACCCCCTGTGCCCCCCCATAAATAAAAGATTTATTCTTTTACAAACAGGGTTCATAACGCAGCCCCACGCGAGTCCCCAGTGGGCTGGAAGGCACCTGACAGACCTACAGGGTACCAGCAGCCCTTTTCAAACAGGTTCTGGAGGCCTGCTGGTGCTGATGTGAGGCCACCACTTCATCCCCGCAGACTACGGGTCCGCGGTGCCCCCACAGATGTGAGGCCACCGCTTCATCCCCGCAGCTGTCACCCGTGGAACCACCAGCCTGATACCCGTGAGATACCTGAGGAGACCCGCAGGTGGTCTCCAGAGGTCCCACGCAGAACCACGGAACAAACCCTGAATGTAAAAAAAATAAACCTAGCCTATACATTAAATACATACACCCCCCCCCAACACCTACAGTACAATAATGTGCAAAATAACTATTATCCATTGCAAGTACATTCAGATATCAATTAACCCCTTAAACACCTTATCAGATAATAACCGCAAAGGTAATTAAGGGGTTAAGCCACACTGGCCCGATACCCACCCTTCACCCATGAATTTGTACAGTGGCTTCATCATGCAACTATATATACAGTATGTTTATTATTTTATGGGTTCCTGTGCCTGGTGGATTGGTTCATGAGTAAGGTGCGCAACGGGAGTCGGTGGGGCCAAGTAATGGTAAGTGAACTAAAGAAATGTATTTTATTTAACTTGTTAATTTTTTTAAAACCTTTTTTAACATGTGTATTTTTTGTTGTTGTATATCATTTCTTGCCACTGTATGTATGTATGTATGTATGTATGTATGTATGTATGTATGTATGTATGTATGTCTAGAGAGAGATATACATACAGGGTAAGAAATGATGTTGTTTTAAAAGCTTGATTTGATGTGTTTTAAATTAATTTGTCTATGCTGCTATGCTTTATTGTGTGTTTAAAGTATTTTAAAATTAGATAGATGTAATTGTTGATATTGTATTGTGTGCTTGTGTTCAGGGTTAGCCTTGGTTTTAAAGTTTGTATTCTGGTTGGTACTTACATTTTTTCACATGCTAAATTGTTCTGCTCCAGGCGTGAATTAGTTAATTGTTTCATTGTTCGGGATGGACTGTCAATTGTTTAGGGATGTAAATAATGATTGCTAATTGATTTTTGTTTACTTGATTGGTTAAAATAGTTTACTTGTTTGGAGGTATTTGTATTTTGCTTGCATTGGCATTTGATGATTTAGATTGTAAGATCAGTTAGGATTATTAAAGGAAATTCATTGTAATGTAGTGTGTCTGTATGGAGAAGTGTTATTTGTAGTACAGTATGGTTTTGATAACCCTTCTACATTTATTTGTATATTGGTTCATCATGTGTGTATATACTGTATACACTGGCGACACACTTTATCCGAGCTTGGCTAGTCCCACGAATTCGGGTATACCCGGGTGTATTGAGGTTTGTGACTGTTTTCTGCCCGAGTGCATTGAGGTATTTTCCAAGCAGGGATTGAAGCATTTTATTCCCGCTGGCTGCAATACTGCACAGTATATATATATATACTGCATTACAATTCATGAATTTATGCCATCTGGTAGACATGCGAAGCATTGCAGCCTATTAAATCCTAATCATTATCATTTACCAGATCAGCCGCCCATCAGCCAGGCATGAACCCAGGCTGGGAAGGCAAACACAACGGGGCTTGTCAGAGGTGAGGAGCGGCGCATTCCAGGTATCTGCCAGGTACATACCGGGTATTTGCTCGAATAAAGTGTGTCGGTGCAGTATATATATCTCTCTCTCTGTGTATATATATATATATATATATATATATATATATATATATATATATATATATATATATATATATATATATATATATGTACTGTATATATAGTTGCATGATGAAGCCACTGTACAAATTCATGGGTGAAGGGTGGGTATCGGGCCAGTGTGGCTTAACCCCTTAATTACCTTTGCGGTTATTATCTGATAAGGTGTTTAAGGGGTTAATTGATATCTGAATGTACTTGCAATGTATTGGCTTTGTATTTGCTATGTATTTTGTGGGCAAGACAAGGATGTTGCTGGCGATGGAGACTTCTTATTGATGAGGTCAGTAGTACTTTATTTATTTGAATATGCTAGTTAATGTTTTTAATAATGGCAATTAATCTATTATCCATATCTGGATAATAGTTATTTTGCACATTATTGTACTGTAGGTGTTGGGGGGGGGGGGTGTATGTATTGAATATATAGGCCAGGTTTATTTTTTTTACATTCAGGATTTGTTCCGTGGTTCTGCGTGGGACCTCTGGAGACCACCTGCGGGTCTCCTCGGGTATCTCACGGGTATCAGGCTGGTGGTTTCACGGGTGACACCTGCGGGGATGAAGCGGTAGCCTCACATCTGTGGGGGCACCGCAGACCCGTAGTCTGCGGGGATGAAGCGGTGGCCTCACATCTGTGGGGGCACCGCCGACCCATAGGTGCGGGAATGATGATGTGTGGTCTCATTTCTGTGGGGGCACCGCGGACCCGTAGTGAGCACTCGTGAGTTCCCCAGACCCCTGTGGGAACCACCCGAGGCCCCGCAGACACCTGTATTTTTTGTTGTTGTATATCATTTCTTGCCACTGTATGTATGTATGTATGTATGTATGTATGTATGTATGTATGTATGTATGTCTAGAGAGATATATACATACAGGGTAAGAAATGATGTTGTTTTAAAAGCTTGATTTGATGTGTTTTAAATTAATTTGTCTATGCTGCTATGCTTTATTGTGTGTTTAAAGTATTTTAAAATTAGATAGATGTAATTGTTGATATTGTATTGTGTGCTTGTGTTCAGGGTTAGCCTTGGTTTTAAAGTTTGTATTCTGGTTGGTACTTACATTTTTTCACATGCTAAATTGTTCTGCTCCAGGCGTGAATTAGTTAATTGTTTCATTGTTCGGGATGGACTGTCAATTGTTTAGGGATGTAAATAATGATTGCTAATTGATTTTTGTTTACTTGATTGGTTAAAATAGTTTACTTGTTTGGAGGTATTTGTATTTTGCTTGCATTGGCATTTGATGATTTAGATTGTAAGATCAGTTAGGATTATTAAAGGAAATTCATTGTAATGTAGTGTGTCTGTATGGAGAAGTGTTATTTGTAGTACAGTATGGTTTTGATAACCCTTCTACATTTATTTGTATATTGGTTCATCATGTGTGTATATACTGTATATATATATCTCTCTCTCTGTGCATATATATATATATATATATATATATATAAATATATATATATATATATATATATATATATATATATATATATATATATATACTGTATATATAGTTGCATGATGAAGCCACTGTACAAATTCATGGGTGAAGGGTGGGTATCGGGCCAGTGTGGCTTAACCCCTTAATTACCTTTGCGGTTATTATCTGATAAGGTGTTTAAGGGGTTAATTGATATCTGAATGTACTTGCAATGTATTGGCTTTGTATTTGCTATGTATTTTGTGGGCAAGACAAGGATGTTGCTGGCGATGGAGACTTCTTATTGATGAGGTCAGTAGTACTTTATTTATTTGAATATGCTAGTTAATGTTTTTAATAATGGCAATTAATCTATTATCCATATCTGGATAATAGTTATTTTGCACATTATTGTACTGTAGGTGTTGGGGGGGGGGGGGGTGTATGTATTGAATATATAGGCCAGGTTTATTTTTTTTACATTCAGGGTTTGTTCCGTGGTTCTGCGTGGGACCTCTGGAGACCACCTGCGGGTCTCCTCGGGTATCTCACGGGTATCAGGCTGGTGGTTTCACGGGTGACACCTGCGGGGATGAAGCGGTAGCCTCACATCTGTGGGGGCACCGCAGACCCGTAGTCTGCGGGGATGAAGCGGTGGCCTCACATCTGTGGGGGCACCGCCGACCCATAGGTGCGGGAATGATGATGTGTGGTCTCATTTCTGTGGGGGCACCGCGGACCCGTAGTGAGCACTCGTGAGTTCCCCAGACCCCTGTGGGAACCACCCGAGGCCCCGCAGACACCTGTGGGTCTGACCCGGGGTTCCCAGACATCCGCGGGCCTACCGTGGGGACACAATTGTGGCCCACTGTGACCCAAGGAGACCACCTGGGGGCCATGGTGATGGCGGGACCCACCAGCAGGCCTCCAGAACCTGTTTGAAAAGGGCTGCTGGTACCCTGTAGGTCTGTCAGGTGCCCTGCCAGCCCACCGGGGACTCGTGTGGGGCTGCGTTATGAACCCTGTTTGTAAAAGGATAAATCTTTTATTTATGGGGGGGCACAGGGGGTGGGTAATGTATTTAATAAATATAATGATGTTTATTGAGGGTCACTGTATTGTTTTTATTATAGGTACTGGGGGTGGGGGGGTATGTGGGTAGGCCTCCCTTGTGGGTAGTGGGTGAGGGTGGTTAGGCCTCACGGGGTGGGGGGTTAGTGTGGGAGGGTACGTAGGTGTCCCAAGTGGTGGGTGAGGGTGGGTTAACCCCTTAATGACTCTAGCGGTTAATAACCGCTATGTGATTAAGGGGTTAGGGGACATTACTTTGGATGTTTTAATTTTTGTCTCTGTTTTGCAGCAGCGGAGGGGCCATGGGCAGGTGGGTAGGGGGTAGTGGGTGTGGGTGGTTAGGCCTCACGGGGTGGGCCATTGGCAGTGAGGCGCTGCATTATATGCACATCGGGATCCCCCTCCCCCTTTCCTACATTTACATACACTGCACTCACAGAAACACAGGCCAGGGAGATTTAACAGACACATTAGGGGGAGGGGGCTTTACACAGATTACAGTCAAGGCAGGGAGGTTTAACAGACACATTATAAATTTGTATGTAATGTATTTATTGTTCTTTATGTATTTTAAATACACAGGGGTGTACTGTATGTTGTTTATTGCAATTTGTATTGGGGGCAAATGTCCCCAATAAACATGCTATTCTGCCTTAACCCTTCATTGCCTTAGCGGCTATCAGCTATGGTAATGAAGCAGCATTTCTGTATTTTAATAATATTGTGCAGGAGCAGGGGGTCCCTTGAGCTTTGATTTGTGGCTCAGGGAACCCCCTGCTCATTGTACAATATTATTAAAAATACATTCATGCTGCTTCGTTACCATAGCACATAGCCGCAAAGGTAAGGAATGATTCTTTATTGATGTGTGTGTTTTATTCATACTGTAGATGTGCAGAGGGTCTCCGGAGCGGAACCGCATTGGTTTCAGGCCCGGGGACCCCCTGCTCCCCGAGATACAGGCACTTTAGGGGGTGCCGGTATCCCTCTGCTTGGTTTACATGTCGCGGTCACGTGATCGGGACCTTGAAATGCAGAGGGATACCGGCACCTCATAAAGGGGTCTGTATCTCGGGAAGTAGGGGGTTCCCGGGCCTGAAACCAATGCGGTTCTGCTCCGGAGACCCCCTGCACATCTACACTATGAATAAAAATGTATTTTAAATTTATTTATTTATATTCATGTATTTATTTATTTATTTAGATTTATTTATTTATTTTTTGGGCGGCTGCTGTGTGTGAATTTTTTTTATTGTGGGTAGCGGGGGTGGGTGAAGGGGGTATTAGCCCCAACGATGGTTGTTTAGGGCTTGCGGGGGGGGTAGCGGGAGGGGTTAACCCCTTCATGACCGTAGCGGTATTAACTGCTTCGGTCGTGAAGGGGTTAAGTGCACCTGCAACCCCCCCGCAAGTCCTAAACTTACACCAAGGGCCAAATACCAACTTCACCCACCCCCCCTACCCACAATAAAGCGGGCACGATGGGTTAACCCCTTCATTGCCTTAGCGGTTAGCCGCTAAGGTAATGAAGCAGCATTTCTGTATTTTAATAATATTGTGCAGGAGCAGGGGGTCCCTTGAGCTTTGATTTGTGGCTCAGGGAACCCCCTGCTCACTGTACAATATTATTAAAAATACATTCATGCTGCTTCGTTACCATAGCACATAGCCGCAAAGGTAAGGAATGAGTGTTTATTTATATATGTGTTTTATTCATACTGTAGATGTGCAGAGGGTCTCCGGAGCGGAACCGCATTGGTTTCAGGCCCGGGGACTCCCTGCTTCCCGAGATACAGGCCCCTTTATGGGGTGCCGGTATCCCTCTGCTTTGTTTACATGCCGCGGTCACGTGATCGGGACCTGGGATCGGGTTCAGCTCCGGAGACACCCTGCACATCTACACTATGAATAAAAATGTATTTTAAATAATTTTTAATGTGCCGATGTTTGCGCAGAGAGAGCAGCGGATCTCTCTCTGCTGCAAACACATCTCGCCCCCGCCGGCCTATAGTATCATTGATGTGCATATACAGTACTGTATGTGTATGTCAGGGGTTATAGGGGACGGCTTCAAAGACAACAGCTCGCAAACGCCCCCATGAGGTTTTACACGGCATTGCAGTATTGCAGACAGCGGGAATAAAATGCTTAAATCACAGCCGCAAAAATAACGCAATACACTCCGGGCGAAAACGATACAAAACCGCACATCCGTTGGTCGCCACTGTATGTACTCTAGATTACAAAAACAGAATGACATACCAAATAGGGACAAACCGATTCAGGAGGTAATAAGGGATCTACTTACAAGATTTTATAATGTAGAGGGAATAAGGGACAATGGAGAACACAATGTAAAGTGGCTGCTTATTGTGGGATAGCGTATGGTCCGGTCGCACAGCTAATTGCATAGTTACATAGTAGATGAGGTTGAAAAAAGACATGAGACCATCAAGTTCAACCTACACTACCGACACATTTAATCCGAGCAGGGCTAGTTCCGCAAGCCGGGGGATGCCCCGGCTTGCTAGCCTCATTCCCTCGGCGTGCCGCGCGTCACCGATGCGCGGTCACGTGTCATCGGGTGTCAGCGCCCCCTGCACGCGCGTCCAGGGCTCCACGAGGGAGCCCTGGTGTCCCGCGATGTGGGGGACGGCGGCAGGGGGTTCCGGGGGACCCGGCGGACCCGGAAGCGGGAGGGAGAGCGCCCCGATCGGAGGGCGCTCTTCCGCTGCTTTGGCGCGCGCCCGGCACCCTCCGGCGCGCGCCAGGTTACTGCTGCGGCCGAGAACGGGCAAATGCTCGAATAAACTCGGCCGCAGCAGTATGCTATATATAGACCACAAATTCTTTATCCTATATCGATACTTACTTATTGATCAAGAGGAAGGCAAACAAAAAACCGCAGTGACATATCATCCAATGAAATTTCATACTGTAAGGGGAAAAATAAATTCCTTCCTGACCAAGAATTGACAATCGGATTACGGCCTGGATCAACATCCTTCCCATGTTTACTTATTTGGTATATCCCTTTATACCGTTCCTTTCTAAATTGATGTCCAACCTTTTTTGAATAAATCTATTGTATCTGCCATCACAGTCTCCATGGGTAATGAATTCCAAATTTTAACTGCCCTTACTGTAAAGAACCCTTTCCTTTGTTGCTGGTGAAATCTCATTTCCTCCAACCTAAAGGGATGGCCCGAGTCCTTTGTACTGTCCTTGGAATAAATAGTTATTTTGAAAGCTCCTTGTACTGTCCCTGAATATATTTGTATATAGTTATCATATCCCCTCTTAGACGCCTCTTTTCTAATGTAAATAAATCTTATTTAGCTAGCCTCTCCTCATACAGTAAATTAGATTATCCATCCCCTTTATTAATTTTGTGTCTCTTCTCTATAGTCTCTCTAGTTCCATAATGTCTTTTCTAAGGAGTGGTGCCCAAAATTGTACTCCATATTCAAGGTGTGGTCTTATAAATGCTTTATAAGACTTGTTATATAGTAGGCGCTGGTGCCCGTGTGGGCGCGTGCTTGGCGTTGCGCGTACATGTGGCGCGGGCGTTCCGTTTGTAAAGGGCAAACTGTGATGTGCGTGTCTAGGGGGCGTTGTAATGACGTCACAGCGTTAGGCCGTGCTGTGATTGTTTCATAGCATCACGTGGCATGGCAACAGCGCAAAAATAAAATTTTCTTGTATTTTCTCTGGTCTGCCGCGCCACAGCTCACGGCCGTGCATGCACACGCGTCCCAAGTATACAAACGTCTGGCTTACACAGCCAATTATCATTGGGATGCACGGTAGTGCATGTGCACACTATATTACAGCCCTAAAGGGGCATAATTATCTTTACTTCCCTTCCATCTATTGCCCGTTTAATGCAAGATACAATTTTGTTTGCCTTTGCAGCTACTGCTTGACTTTGGTCACTATTGCTAAACCTTCTGTCTACACTCCTAAATCTTTCTCCAAGGATTCCCCCAATTTATCCCCATTTAATTTGTAAGTCACCTGTTTATTCTTGCTGCCAAAAATGCATAACCTTACATTTATCTGTATTAAACCTCATCTGCCATTTACCTGCCCAAGTTTCTAGTCTCTCCAAGTCCTTCTGGAGAGAAATTACATCCTGCTCTGATTCTACTACCTTACACAATTTAGTATCATCAGCAAAGATGGAGACTTTGCTCTCGATGCCAACCTCAAGGTCATTAATAAACAAGTTAAAAAGCAGGAGTCCCAGTACCGACCCCTGAGGTACTCCACTCATGACCCTAGCCCAACCTGAAATAGTTCCATTTATGACAACCCTCTGTTGTCAATCATTCAACCAGTTTTCAATCCATGTGCATATATTTTTACTGAGTCCAATTTGCTTTATTTTGTACACCAACCTCTTGTGTGAAACCGTATCAAAAGCCTTTGCAAAATCTAAGTAGACCACATCAACTGCATCACCCTGGTCTAAATTCCTACTTGCCTCCTCAAAGAAACAAAGCAGGTTAGTTTGGCATGATCTTTCCTTCATATATCCATGCTGACTATTACTAATAATTGTTTTCCATTAGAATTTTCCTGAATATTATCCTGTATTAAACCGTAAAGTAGTTTCCCCACTATTGTAGTCAGGCTTACATGTCTGTAATTGCCCGGTTGTGATCTAGCTCCCTTTTTAAATATACTGTAGACACCACATCTCCTTTACCCCAATCTTGTGTACTGAGCCTGTGGAAATGGAGTCCATGAATATTAAATGTTATGGTTTGGCTATTACTGAACTTAACTCTTTGAGAACTCTTGGATCTATGTATGCCATCAGGGCCAGGTGCCTTATGTACTTATATTTTTTCAATTCCATTAAGATTTGGGGGTTCACGCTAGCAATGGGTGGAAAAGTCCCAGAATTCCATAGATGAGAGAAATTCAGTAAGTGGCACCAGTTATGTATATATATCCCTTCCCTCCAAATATATTAGGGGCACATGCCTGTGCTGAAAAAGGGGAACACCCAAGGTACCTGGGTGGGAGATATGCTAATGTGTATGCAACGTATGCTTAAAGGAGTCCCATCCCACACTTGTTATAAGGATTTCCATACCAACTATATTTATATTTGCAAAAAAAAAGACTCCTGATTTAGAGCTTGTTTGACAATTGTCAGGATCGGGGCTAGACTCCGGGGTCCCTGGATGCGTCATGCCGGACGCGCAGGGCTCTGGCCGCGTGAATGTGCCGCACTGCCAGGAGGCAGAACTCTGCAGGGATGGACTCTGCGCTCCACTCCCACTATGCAGGCTTGGGGGCCAGGCTCCATGGTGATGCGGGCAGTGCGCGCCGCACACTACCTGCATGTGCAGGCTGCGCTGTAAGTAATGATCTTCAGATTAATATCAGCTGGTCCTTACCTGCCGCACATCCCGTTTCTGCCTATCGGCACACAGCTTATTAGTGAGTGACCTCACTATCCGCAGCCTTCCTATTGGACCCTGGCCCTTTATATGCTCATGTGAGAGAGAGATGATGCTTTATATGCTCAGTCAGCCCCTAGGCTAATGGCTGAACATAAACCTCTGTTTGTGTATCGTGCTTGCTGCTTGCTGATCGTTGCTGTCGCTGTACCTTGTCTGACATTCATTGTGACCCCTGCTCATACCTGGACTTCTCTCTTCTGTATCCCTTGACCTCGGCTTACCTCTGGACTCCCGCTCTCTCTTCTCCTCAGCCACGGCTACAGATTACGACTACTCTCGTCTCTCTAACCCCTGACTACGACAAGTACCATGACCTTCCCGAACTCTCCTACCCTGACCCGGCTACACGACCCTGACTCTGCAATCCGGACCTGGTCTTGGAGATCAGCGGTTATATACATCCCCACCTAAGCCTCGCTGTCTAGTCCAGTTTGTGGTGAACACACGTTACAACAATGCCGATTGAAAATTCAAAATGCATAGCATTACAGGTTGACTTCTTCAGAGGTGCAATTCCCTTGAAAGAGACCCTATCCACTTAAATAGATAGGGGATTTAATGCCTTCTGTACAATCTATATAAACACGATTGCACATATATGGTCTAATGAGCTGAAAATGTATAACATCCAGATAGTAACAATATTCATCTGCAAATAATAATAATAGTGCTTGCTTGTCGGAACAGTTAGAACTGTGTAATCCCTAGAGCAGTGAAGGTGGTCCCCAGTTTATTCTAACCCAGTAAAGCAAGGTAGCCCATGTTCTGTTCATCTTTTGTTTAACCGCTCTTGGCCTCAGTAACTCATAGCCCTCAGTAGATATTACTTTGTGCTTGAAGTGCTTTCAAGGTTACAGTCCTCTTGGGTCTGACACTGTTCCAGACATTAGGTTGGTGTCTTAGGCTTATCAATTCTATATACAGTAGTTGGTATGGAAATCCTTTTAGGAAGTGTGGGATGGGACTCATTTAAATATACTTTGCACAGCCATTAGCATATCTCCCACTCGGGTACCTTAGGTGTGCTCCTTTTTTAGCAAAGGCATGTCTACCTAATTTATTATGAGGGATGGTTCAGGGTATATATATACGACTGGAGACACTTATTACATTTGAATCTCTCCCCTCCTCCCTCTCTCCTTTTGAGACTGATCCACAGGCCAAAGAATCTGGCCGATATCTGCAAAAACTATTCGCCCTTCTCTAGTGTTAGTGTGGATTTTGAGATGATTTGGTATTTTATACCCACAAACTGCTATCTTTAATAGTACTTATTGAACATGATAAAGGGGTGACATAGTTGAGGATTGCCAAAGACATATGTCCATTGAGTTAAGCCTGTTAAGGATATTTCTCTACTGGATGAAACACTTGCATTTAGAAGCTATTGTATAAACATTCCCCAGTGTTTTTATTTATCTGTGGTCTTACATTATGTAAAGTTTAAATAATATTGATTAAAATGAGTGAGAGCACAGTAACCAACATGTTTGGAGGTCTTTGACTTCTCCCTGTGTCCAAGCATGCCCTGCTCACCTTTAAATAGCAAGTCCTGAGATGCAGCTATAAATGACTAGTCTATTAAGACTTCGTCCTCAAATTAGAGAGGTAAAGAGAGCGTTTTCACAGATAGAGTTAGGACTTGCAGAAAAAGAGGCCACACCTTGAGGTGGTCTGTAAGCTTGCACATGCTTTGGTCAAATAATTTTACTAAGTGACCCTCACTTATGAGAAAAGAACAGATAAGTATTTATCTATATGATTTGTCATGTTGTATGTCGCATTGGGGTTCTCGGTCTTTTGTTTGTACATTGTCACATACCCAGTAACACTCCTTTTTCACATATATATGTATGGTGAGGTGGGTCTGGGTTTGAGCTTATAGGGGTTGTGTGTGCAGTAACCATCTTCCCCATATTTCTAGTGTAGAGCAATTAGGAGAGGGGCGAACCATCAAAGACAGTACAGATATTTTATTCAGTCATTTTTCTCGACCATTCTTCAGTCTACTGTAAGTGCTATAGAGATTTTTTTCTAGTTTGTATTAAACCTCTAGGAAGCATACTGTAGCTGTGCATCTAAAATGATTTGCATTCAAATCATTGTTTTGTACATTGCTCCTTTTCCTCATTTGTAGGTACTTTGTTTTACAATTAAAAATTACACGGGCTGCATGGGCTTCATCAGTTTGAGTGATAGACTGTGTAATCTTGTGTCCAGAGAATCCTTCAAATAATGTTTTCTTAAGAAAGCCCATTACACATACACATTTTTCACATTCTTCCGATCAATGGATTTAAATGTTGCTTGCCTTCTGACTGCCTAAATTGTGTTCTTGAAACCTACTTGTAATTTGCACTGACTGCAATGACCTTGTAGTTAGGGCAGAGCTGAGCAGCTGCAGATCCTGCTGTTGTACTTGGATAGTCAGCAACTTATGACCTCAGCAGATGTTTCTACTAAGGTGCAATTAGGATTTCCTTATTCATAATTACTGGAAGTGACATTAGGAATCATAGCACAGGCCCAAATGTGCTTCTAAGGTCTTTCCTTCTCATGATGTAATATCCCCAAAGCATAGCAGTATATGCCCCTGTAGATGAGCAATCAAAGTTATAGACTTCTTACAGGTTAAAGCAATATTGATTATATATTATACCAAACGAGTAAGAGACGTGGCAGCCTTGCTTATATGAACGTGTACACCTAGAGTTGATAAAGATGTGTACATTTTGTGAATACAGTATTTTACTTCTCGATAATCAGGAAACATAGAATTTAAAGGATGATAAGAACCACTTGGCTCTTCTGAGACACATTAAGTGAATTTGCATTAAGGTGCCTTATGAAGTTGTACCTATGCTACTTAGTAAGTATGCCCCAAAGTGACTTGGAAAAGTTCACAAGGAGATGGCAGGGGCACTCATAACAGAGTTCAAAAAGTAAAGGTAAAGCACACCAAAAAGGATTCCATAACAGCAATAATATATTAGAAAGAGGTTAGCGGGTGCGTTCAGTCAGACAAGCAGCCACCTGTTATGAATTGATATAGTTTGAAAGATCTCCAGACAGATAAACAACCTGATGAAGGACTTTATGGCCCAAAAATTGTTTTTTCCTTTATGTAACGCAAACATTATTTTGTATTGAAAATACAGCTTGGCATTCCTGGAAATCTTGTCAACTCATAACCGAGTTTCCGTCTCAGTTAGACCTGTGGTGTTATTTGAAGCAAGAGAAAACAGATGCAGTTACAGATACAAATGCTCCAGTACTCTATTAAAACATTGCATCCATTGCATTTCTCTAACTGCTCAACATCAGAGAAGAAAAAACCTACAGGTACAAGGTTTTGAAAGCGCTGGCCAATATAATTTCATCTCTGAAGAACTGTTGGTCCACTTAATGGTATCATAAGCTACTGTACATCAAATCTGTTTTTCTGCAGAACCAATACAGCTACTCGAACTTTTAACTTTAACTGCTCAACTGCTCATGTGACCACTCCTCAAATTACTGACTAATGAAAGCAGATGGGTGTCGGCGTAAAACACCATAACGGTGCAGTTTCTCTTACGACCAAAGTTAACTAATTCCAGTGACGTGTTTAAGGGGTCTCATCTGGGTAAATGAATTGATACCTTTTTTACCCTAATCTGACACCTACAGTATACATATTTTACATTTCATTTCCAAAGTTATACTTGGGAGAGGTTGGATTTTCTCGGGCTGCTCCCTTTTGTGCGGTCACTGTGATTCAGCAAGTGCTTGTACTGTCAGTCGCCCCCTACCACTTCTCTTATTCTTATTGGCTCTCTGATAAGGACAGAGTGGGACAAAGGTAAGGAAAAGTCCTGATTAACAAAACTTCCCCTTTCAGAGGCCCCTAAGAAATTCAATTGGTGGACTATGTTTGATCTCACCTTTAATATACTGACACAAAAGGACATATTATTAGATTGAGTCTAAAAAAGTCAATGTAATGTTATAATGCCTATTTATAATCTTGTACGTGTAACACCCCTGTTGGACTTACTCTTTGGGGGATAAGGGGTTAATTTTAGTTGTTATTGTCTTAAGCAATAACCTTTAAATAAATGTTGCAGTTAGGCAACTGACATTCAAGCCCCGCCCTCCTTCCAGAAAGGACCCACTCTGTCATCTACAGTTGGTGTAGGTTAAAGGGCTTAGTGCATCTCACAGGTAACCATGGTGATCTATTATGTAACCATGGCCTATAAATATTGGGGGTGGGGCTTAAGGCCTTTAGACCCCAGGAGTAACCCTCATAACATCAGGGTAGAAGATGGTGTGGCGTCTCACCAGTTTAAATGTTATCTGTGCAACCAATGGAAGAAAAGAGTATGGAATCCCCTTTTATTGGATGTGTGCCCCTTAATGGTAGGCCCACTGATGGGGAATAGTATAGGAGGATGAAAAGCCTTGTGGACCTGCTTTCACCCTCTGTATTGGATCTATGCAAGCTTGCTGTAAGATAACCTTTTCTGTTTGGCATCAATAAAGAACTGACAAGTTAATTTTTGTATAAAAGTCTTTGGCACCCTCTTTCATCATCATCAACATCTACAGTACCTCAAGAGCTAACACACCCAGCCACTCGGACACCTGCCCTGAGATCCAGGTAACAAGAGAGTCCAGTGCACAACACCTGCACTTATACACACCGTGCAACACCCTCCTTTTGAGCCGGGTAAGGAGAGGGGTTACATACACATCTCTATTTTGGTGAAATGCTGATTTGAGTAGAATTTTCTAGATGAAGCAAGCTAGTTGCAGAAAAGAAAATGAAGCAGCAAACATCAGGGGGCAGGATGATTCACAAAGGTCTTAAAAGTATTGGTGATTGATCAGCATTAACTGCCATTCTAGTCCATGGCAGTTAACGCCGGATCAAGCTGCAACATTGAGCTCCCGGCATTTAAGTATATGTAATAATGGAAGAAATCAGCTCTATATAGAATAAATACCTTTCCAAAAAATCTCAGATTAGAATTGAATTTAATGCAAATATGGCGGTATTTTAAATGCATTTCTGTAACTGAGACAGAGCAGCAAATCCTTAGTCCTTTTTATTTTTGTTGGCGCATGCATTTACAATATATGTGGATTACATCAATATCACTGGAGATGTGCCCAACCTTAGAACATTGAAGTAGCAATGTACAAAGTATTAGGAAAAGAATGCTTGCAAAAAACATGGAATTTGGTGAGACATAAAATAGAAAAAAAAATGTTTCTTCTGTGATATTTCACAGGCGGGTCATGTCTTTTTTTATGATTAATTAGTCCTTTTCAAGCTATGACCCTCATTAAGTTATTTAGATGTCAACCTAATGCTATTTTCTCTTATTACATGCACTGGTTTTTTTAACAGTGATATATGATTGCTCCTTTTTTTTAATAATGTTCCTGTGGATGTCATTTAACAGTGAAAACATTGAGATTACAAGGTTAGTGAGCTGGATCTGCCATGTAGAATGTATTCATTGTTTTCAGTCACATCACAGTTAGGTAATTGTGTGAAACTAAACTGTGACGTTATTCAATATGTGCTGTTACCCCGCCCCCCCCTCCCCCCATGACAATTATGCAGTAATATTACTATTGGTAGAATGTATTTGCGAGAAGACAGAGTATGACACACAAGAATCACAAATGTATTATACAGAATTGTCACATGCAGATAATGGGACATATTCACTTAGCAGTGATATTCCAATTCGGCACTAGAAAATGTTGTACAGCATACAGTAGCACTGCTTAATAAATATGGGCTACAGTGGGTAAGAAGAACATAGCTCAGAGAATATTATAATCTTGCAGGCATACACCCAAATGATGAGGGTGCAAGCAGAAGACTGTACGAAGAATAGCATCTATGTTAGAGGTGTAACACAGTTTCACCCCCACCCCCCACACCCCTCCACCCAATCTCACTTAGGGACCCAGGCTGGGGAACAGGCGTATTACCAGGTGTGTGGTGCTCTACCTGTAGGCTTGCAGGAGTAATGAGTGGTCTGCCAGATGGTATGGAGACAGGAACAAGACAGGACAGGTCAGGTCTCTGGGTTCTTCTGTGTTTGTTTCAGTGCCTCCAGCTGTGATGGAACCCACAGGGTGTGGGTGTCAGCCCCCATCACTGCACAATCATATCCCTCCTGCCTAGGAACTGATACCAGATGCAGAGGTATCTTTGAATGGATTTTATTGTAGGGCATGCTGCAGTAGCTCTTCCTTGCAGCACATCATCTTCTCCACTAGCCCCAGGAATTCTGGAAGGTGCATACCCGTCAGTAGGGCTCTGATCCTGGTGGTCCTAGGCCAGCCAGCCTAGAGTGAGCATGCTTGCCCCACCATGGGGGAGTCTGACAGCTCCATCCCCTCTCCCTGTGGAGCTGAGGACAAGGACCCTCTCCCTCCTCACTCTCTGAGGAGCTGAAGTAAAAGACTACTAACTTTTGGCTACTCCCCTAGAAAACTCTGGAAGGGGCGAGCTCATGGACTGTACCCACCTACAAGGGGTTGTACACAGGCCATGAGTCACCACCTACCTTCCTTCACTTTCAAGGGAAGCAGAAGGTGGGTCATTGGCCCATAGATTAGCCTGCTAATGCCGGGAACTTAACAGGACTTACATAGCAGATACACTATGTGGAGAGAAACAGGTACTTATGGAACATGCCGTTATGGAGGCACAGTCCCTGCTAGAGCCAAAGTGTACTATTATACATGTTTAAAGCTAAAGCTCAAGCAATATCATACATGTGTGTGTTTTTTTAATAAATCAGTTCTGTACTATGAGAAACAAAAACAAATGTAAGAAATGTTTAATGTATTCTAATGTAACAGGCATTTTTGTTTCTATAGCAACCATTTACAAAGTCCCCTCTCCCTTCCTTTTTTGAAACAGGCTTTCGCTCTTGAGCCTTGTCCTCTCTCTAGCAGTGCACCAATTGTATCTAGTGACTGCCTGGTCACATGATCTTCCACACAGAACATTGCATCCTGGGTACTCTTCTGCAGCCCTAACAGTGATATAAAGAACCCGAAGCCAAATCTTCAGTGATCGATTATAGGAGAACGGATCGGTCGTCAATTTAGCTAATCACTTGTCAGTGTGCAGATTGTATGGATGCATAAAGAGTATTGAATGGGGGGGGGGGGGATTTAAACGGCAGCTTGAACTGTATCTTTAAGGGGTTATATCTTGGGATTCATGCCTTTTTATTTTTTAATCAAAATTCAAAAACAATAAGGGTTTCAAATACATTTTTAAAGCTTGTTTTGTAAACATGGGAAGTTAAGACATGGGCTACTCCCCTTTTGTGTGATGTTACTGTATGTTCAACAATAGTTTGCACAGGTAAAGTTCCAGTCTACTTATCATTATCTGATAGATACAGAAATGCAAGCTGTCATTAATTAACACAGAAAAAGATGCAGTCAGATATTTTGTATTAGAAGTGAAGATCATCAGGAAGCGCAATGTCATGTAAAAAACAGAAGAAAATTCCCTGATGGTGCAGTATTGTGATTTATATGTGATAAATATCAAGGTGCAGTGTGCTGGATACTCACAAGTGTAGAGTGAGCAATGTTCCCATAAAGGTTTCTTTATGTGTGTCAGCCCGTTTGACCGTCAGACAGGTAAGTGGAATGGTAAGTGCTGGAGACCTTAAGTGAATAATAAAACGGACATAGTGCAGACTGTACAAAATATCTTTAAAAGTAAGTATATGTGTAATACACTCACATGGTTTTAAAAGGTAACAAGCGTTTAGATCACACAGGTTGGATCTCAGCAATGAATGAGCTGTTCTCTGTCCCCCCTCTGCCTCGGCAGGCGTGCGTGTCACCGGTGCGTCTCACCCTAACCGGAAACCGGAAGTGACGTCATCTGCTCTGGGGGACGCCGATCCTGTGGGAGTTTTTCTCATCAGCCTCACTCTACGCGTTTCTCCGTATTGCGGTTTCTTCAGGAGTGTATGGCTGACATGCTTTGGGAGGATTTTATACGCTATGCTCAGATCCCATTGGTGGACAATTAAGTATGGTGATCCAAATCAGTAATTAGGGCAGGGATTACAAGTGTAAACAGGCAATATTTGTACAACTCATATCAATCATATATGAGTTTAAACAGACATAATCTGGCATTGGGTCACTGACGGCTAACCTGTCTGAGTTTGTGGATAGTTACTTACAGGGAATAGTCAAAAAGCAAAAATCTCATTTGAAAGATACAAATGACGTAATCCTGATGCTGAGAGAGATAGAATGGCAGGATAACTTCTTATTGGTGACAGCAGATGTGACGGCTCTTTACACATCCATCAGACATGTAGATGGATGTAGAGCCGCCAGACATTTTTTGGAAAAGGAAGGGATTTTGCCCACAATACAAGTAGACTTTTTGGTGGAATGCATTAAGTTTGTCCTAAGTAAGAACTTCTTTTGGTTCAACGAGGTTTTTTATTTGCAACTCTGTGGGACCGCCATGGGGACCAAATTTGCGCCCAGCTATGCTAATCTATTGATGGCCATGTGGGAGGACCAATATATATGGTCTTGGCCTGGGCTGGACGCAAATTTGGTCACATGGCGGAGGTACATAGATGATATTATCTTTGTATGGAAGGGTACTATGAAAGATCTAGATGTGTTCCTCTTATATCTGGATGACAATGAGTACAATCTGAGATTCACATCTATGGTCAGTAGCACCTCTATCAACTTTCTGGACCTTTGCATTTATCTGGAAAATGGCCTCATTAAGACCAAAAACTATTTTAAAGAGGTGGACGCAAATAACTATATTTTACAATCAAGCTGCCACCTCAACAAGTGGATTGGAAACATCCCATATGGGCAGTACCGCAGAATAAAGCGTAATTGCACAGATAACCATGTCTTTGAGGAGCAATCCACAGTTTTAACAAAAAGGTTTAGAGAGAGAAACTACAAGAGGGATGTAATAGATAGAGCATTAGCTAGAACCAAGAGTACCCCAAGAGAATCCATGCTCACACCTGCCCCAAAATTAACTGTAGATATGGACACTATACAAGTGCCTTTTATCACACAATTCAATAAGGATGCCAGTAAGATTAATAGAATCCTTAATAACCACTGGCCGGTACTTAGAAATGATCCAATTTTGGGGGAACATTTGGCGGACAGAGTAAAAATGGTTTATAGGAGAGCACCTAATATTAAAAATTTCCTGTCCCCAAGTGCACTGAGAAATACAATAGCCAAAAAGCACACTTGGCTAGATCCCCCCAAAGGATTTTATGAATGTAAAATGTGCACGGCTTGCCAGCATAGCTCCAAAGAAGTATACAGTTTCAAATCTAATGTAACACAGAAATCTTATAAGATTAAACAGCATTTGAACTGTAGATCCAGTCATGTCATTAACCTTGCGGAATGTGAGTGTGGCTTACAATACATTGGGAAGACCATACGCCCGCTTAGAACACGTATATTAGAACATCTGGGTAATATAAAACGCAAACTCACAACCCACAGTGTTTCGAACCATTTTTTATTGACACATAGCTCCAATCCTGCCAGCTTCTCATTCAAAGCCATAGAGCAAGTTTTGCCCCATTGGAGGGGGGGCAATAGAGACCTAAATTTAATTAAGAGGGAATCATTCTGGATATTCGAGCTAAAAACCATTTCCCCCCAAGGTTTAAATCTTGAGTTCGATATAAAACCTTTTCTGTGAATGATTCTAACATGCCTGTCTTTTCTCCACTAGATAAACTACATCACCATGCCTGTTATCATATGACTAGCTCAGTTTATTTAGGGGTTAAATCATGTTGTAGCGGTTAATTTAATCTATTTTAATTATTTTAACTATTTTAACCTATTTGTGTATATCGTTAATTTTAAGTTTATTTAATAAAATCCTTTTGGAAGACCCATATATGTATGATATGAGTCTTATAATTTTTATGTCTGTTTAAACTCATATATGATTGATATGAGTTGTACAAATATTGCCTGTTTACACTTGTAATCCCTGCCCTAATTACTGATTTGGATCACCATACTTAATTGTCCACCAATGGGATCTGAGCATAGCGTATAAAATCCTCCCAAAGCATGTCAGCCATACACTCCTGAAGAAACCGCAATACGGAGAAACGCGTAGAGTGAGGCTGATGAGAAAAACTCCCACAGGATCGGCGTCCCCCAGAGCAGATGACGTCACTTCCGGTTTCCGGTTAGGGTGAGACGCACCGGTGACACGCACGCCTGCCGAGGCAGAGGGGGGACAGAGAACAGCTCATTCATTGCTGAGATCCAACCTGTGTGATCTAAACGCTTGTTACCTTTTAAAACCATGTGAGTGTATTACACATATACTTACTTTTAAAGATATTTTGTACAGTCTGCACTATGTCCGTTTTATTATTCACTTAAGGTCTCCAGCACTTACCATTCCACTTACCTGTCTGACGGTCAAACGGCCTGACACACATAAAGAAACCTTTATGGGAACATTGCTCACTCTACACTTGTGAGTATCCAGCACACTGCACCTTGATATTTATCACATATAAATCACAATACTGCACCATCAGGGAATTTTCTTCTGTTTTTTACATGACATTGCGCTTCCTGATGATCTTCACTTCTTCACTGTCCACGGGATCGAGAGAACGACCCACACCGGGTTAAGCAGCATTAATTCATGTTTGTATAAGTATCACATTTTTTCACATATGTGTCTATAATTTTGGAGAGCCACTTTTTGATATATTTGCTTGTCACAGATATTTTGTATTAGCATGGTTAGATTTGTTTTAAAGAAGACAATTGGACTGCTAAATAATTTACTAAAGGTTGTGGTTTCTTGTTGTTGTTTTTGGTCTACTATGCAGGATTCCCCCTTCAAGATGTGTCTTATACACACACTGGAGCCCAGATCCACAAAGCTCCAATAAATTAGGACTCATAACCTGCCATTGCCCTGGAATTGACGCTATGTTCCCTCAAGTAAACGTGTATCCTCAAAGCTAATTCTATACAAAATGAACAGTCACTCCACATCTCATTAGCATAGTCACATTATTGTATTATAATATTGCGTTGTCCTTCCAATTACATGACGTAAGTATGTTTTAGCGCTACTACAATGCAGACCATGGAATAGGGCTTCAACTCAAGTTGAGAGAGAGCGGAAAGGGGAATGATATAACACTGTCAGCTAATGATACCAAAGTGTGGTGTCAGACCCACCTGGAAACTGCAAACCCCGTTTCAGGGTCTAGATGTGAGTAATGCTATGTTTAGGTCTGACATGCGTGCAAACCCGTGACTCGCTACACCAGGGCATACACAGTGGCCAATGTTTTTAATCAGCTGAGCACATGAAGGGAGCAGGTATATAGCGCTATTTCACCAACAGGAGCACACCGCAGGTTGCAATAATGTTGGCTACAGTGGCGGCCGATCTGAGTCTAAGACGGCTCTCAGATTATCCCGGTTATCCGCGGCTCTCAGATTATCCCGGTTAGGTGCGTTTTTTTGCCGTTTTCGCCCGGAGTGAACTGCGTTATTTTCGCGCTCGTGATATTAGCATTTTATTCTCGCTGTCTGCAATACTGCAATGCCGTGTAAAAACTCAGGGGGCGTTTGCGAGCTGTTGTCTTGGAAGTCTAATACCTTTGCGGTTCAAACTACGTCAGTACACAGTCTGTGTGTGCGCGCACAGTAATTGTAAATTTGCATATTAAAAGTATACATGCATTTGTAGTGCTTTGCTGCTGTACGGTACAGTATGTCACATTTGAAAATTGTTGAAACTCATAGGCATGTACAGTACTGTAACAGTGTCACATTTCGGCATATACAGCGCTCTCCCCTCGCTCAGGATAATTAACTGCACTTCAGGGTATTTCAGCAGCTTATCTTCTGTGCAATCTCTCCCACACCATTCCTTTGAACGTGTGACTGGTTTCAATCACATTCCTGCTTGACAGCAGGAATTTACTGCGCATGCGCCTGTAACTTCGCCCACCACTGCTTGCTTGCCTGAGAGAGTGACCAAAAAAAAATTAAAAATGAAAAAAAAACTTTATTGTAATGTTTTAATTTTTATTTTCTCCACAAGCCTGCAAAACCCATCTTACTGTATTACGATATTCAATCTGTGCTGTAGCTTTTGACTGCGACCCTTTGCGTTTGACTGCACATGGTTGATTTGTGTGCTTTTTAAGTACTGTATTTGGGGGTGTATTTTTATGATGAACTGCCTTTTGAAATCAAAGTATGTCTTTAGCTTTGAACTTCATGCAGCTGTACCCTGCAGCCCCCTCCCCCACGAACGCTAGCTCAAGGATTTGAAATTCCACGGAGTCGTTAATTTTCTGAATCTTGCCATTGTGTTCTTAATCCGTCCATAGCCGACCTACAAAGCCTTACTGCGCCTGCGTGTAATTCTCTTTGAGATGGGAATTTTGAGGCTTTGTTTACGGCAACGCTTTGGAAAATCCCTTCTCGAATTTGATTTGCACAGAGCATCACCTCTCTGTGCGCCTGTGTGTAATCCTCTTTCGGATGGGAGCTAGTTTACTCCTGCTCATCCACCTGTAACTTCACCCACCACTGCTTGCTTGAGTGCCCCCCAAAAAAAATGTAATTATGATTTTTAACTGTTATTTTATCCACAAGCCTGCAAAAACAATCTTGATATTACGATATTCAATCTGTGCGTTTGCCTGCACATGGTTGATTTGTGTGCTTTTTATGTACTGTATTTGGGGGGTGTAGGGATAAAATTACAGTATTATGATGAACTGCCTTTTGAAATTACTGTACTCTACAGTACAGTACAGTATGTTATTTCTTTGAACTGCTGCACAACTAATCCTTCATCCCTCCCCCACGCACACACAAACTCTTATCGACAGACACCTCCACAGAGTCATTAATTTTCAGACGTTAGTTAGTCATTGTGATTTTAATCCATCCCTAGCCGAGCGTCAATCGCCTCACTGCGCCTGCGTGTACTCTAATCCTTTTAGAGATGGGAGCTTGCTGCTTACTGCGCATGAGTCACCCAACCCCCTCTCTCCACAGAGTCATTAATTTTCTGATTATTGCCATTGTGTTCTTAATCCGTACATAGCCGAGCTACAAAGCCTCAGTGCGCCTGCATGTAATCACCCCCCCCCCAACCCTTTGAGGCTTTGTTTACGGTAACGCTTTGGAAAATCCCTTCTCGATTTTGAAATGTAAATCCGATTTGCAAAGCATTGTGGGAATTGAGATTTAAAAAAAACATTAACTGATTCATGTTGTTTTGTCATTCATTCTTATTCATTGGTGTACTTTAGGGGTGGGGGGGGGGTTGTGGTTGTTGTAAATGATTATGACTAGCAGGAATGTGAATAAATATTTATTTTATCAGGAACCAAAAAATACAAATATAAAAATAATCATGAATAATACGCGTCAACCGAGCGTCAACCGCACATGACCCGTGCATGACCCGTGGTTGGGAACGCAAAATGAATGCGGCATGCTCCAGGTGAAGTGCGTCGCATTCCAGGAAAAAGCCAGGGAAAAACTGGCGATGTGTTAGCCGCAGCAGTAACTGACGTAACGTTAAACATTAAATCCCGGCGTTAACCTTAATAGACTTTAGTAGTTATACTATGATAAAACCTCATTTGGAAGTCATTATCACTACGGATCATTATACAGTAGTAAATGCTATGTTCTTTATGGGAGAAAACATGGCTTAATGTTATGCTATTGTCCTTTGTAGTTACGCTGTTAGTCTTAACGTGACGTCAAGTTAGGTTACATTACGATAAGTGATTTAACAGAGCTGTGTGCAATTATTTGTTATCTGTCCCACATATAGCCAGTCCCCCTTTCGCTCCCTTACCTCCGGTGCGGAAAAGGGAGGCTACGGCTGCTCGGCGTGGCGTGCGGGTACCGCCGTAATGCAGGTGGACCCATTGGGAAGTAGGAGCCGCTGCAGGCGGTTGAGGGGCCATCTGGTTACCAGAGCTCCGCAGCGAATGTCACTGCCAGGCGCCGCGATCTTGTGGATGCCCACACATGTGCAATGGACAACTTGCGCATGCTCAGTACGACCGCAAGCGGCGGCCATGTTAAGAATAGGGCTCCACAAGGGACTACAGTTCCCAGCAGCCTTAGGGGCTGCAGACCACATGAGGTGACACAGCTAATAGGGCTGCGAGATACACAAAGCCCAAGATTAGATACATTTGGTGCGCTAGGCAGCCACGCCAGTCAGAGCAGGGACAGAAAAAGGTGAGGAAGTGTTCAGGGTGCCCGTGGCCCCTGAACTAAGCCATAGACCCCCCCCCATAGATACCATATAGGCCCTGACTTACAGCTTGTGGCTGCTGCAGGGAAGGCCCATAGCTAGGGACCCTTTCCCCAGTAGCTGCGTATAGCGAGATTACAGCACGCCGATGACAAGACGTGTGCGGCCTGGGGTCTGGGATCAGACCACAAGGTCACTTAAAGAGACTCTTAAAAGGGACACACTCCAGCCAGAACACCCTCAGAGGCGGACGCCTGCGGATCGGATAAGGACCGGACAGACATATGTCGGTGGATCAGACGGATCCCTTGTGTTAGTCAGCGATACCCAGGTACTGGAGTGCCCGAGGAGGTAAAAGTACATCAACGGTCCTCACGGGTAGTGCTACTCCCTACACTTTTGGGTGGTAACTGATATTTGGGAAAGGGCATTTGGGATACAGGTGCCCCCACACCCTAAGTACTGTGGGAATACTACCAGGTGTTACTATTGTGTGTATTGTGTTGGATAGTTGTTTAGTAAGAGTTTCATGTTCAATAAATACTCTTTATCATACTCTGTGTGTGTATTTACTGCTGTATTGTCTTGGGAGGGTCTATCCTACTGTGTTAGGAGCCTTCTCAGGTGGAGGCACTGTGTGCTAGCGAACGTGATCACCCCAGGCTCCCAGTAGCGGAGGATCAGGCCTCCTGTTTACCACTCAGGTAACGGCAGCACACATAGTCCCTTAGGTCACAGGGAAAGAGGGCTACACACATATACAGTATATTCTAACAGATTGCACCAAACCTTTGCATTTTAGTGAACATGTTTGATAGAAATTGGTATGGTACTGTATGTATGTATATCTTTATTTATATAGCACCATCTATGTACATAGCGCTTCACAGCAGTACTACATGTGACATAAAATAATAATAATAATAATAATAATAATAATAATAATAATAATAATAATAATAATAATAATAATAAATTACATCATAGGAATAAGTACTTGAGACATAAAAGTAATATTAGGGAAAAGGAGTTCCTTCCCCGAAGAGATTACAAACTAAGTGGTAAGTAGAAAGGACATACTGTACAGAGACAGTATGTATGGTGTTCTGGTAAGTGCATCTGCGAAGGGCCACGGTCGAGGTATGAGGCGTATAGTATCAGCCATTGAGCTACCCATATGCTTCGTTAAATATTTGCGTTTTAAGGGGGGTCTTAAAGGTAAAGAGAGAGGGTGCTATTCTGATATTGAGGGCAAGGGCATTCCAGAGGTGTGGGGCAGTGAGTGGGAGAGATTTTAGGCAGGAAAGAGCTTTAGATACAAAAGGGGTAGACAGAAGACATCCTTGAGCAGAACGCAAGAGATGTTCAGTAAGAAGGGGCAGAAGAGTGTATAGCCTTTAAATTCTCCTCCTCACTTTTGTGTGCAATACGGGATTTGATAGGAAGCAAGGAGAGGAATTTCAGCGAGAGACGTTGAGACAGATTTAGGAGAGAGTAAAGTGATACTAGCATCATCATTTAGGATAGATTGAAGGGGACACAGGTTAGAGGCAGGAAGGCCGGACAGTAGAAGGATACTGTACATTAGTCAAGATGGGAGAGAATGGTATGGTATGACTTTTCCCTTGAAACCAAAATAGTTAAATCATTAGAATGTTCACCTTCATAGAGCATCCTCATATATATTTCTTAATATTACTGTAGAAATTGTTGGCGTAATACTATCCAAGTACCCTAGTTCATTTAGGTTGCCACCATGCTCCCTATTCATAATATATTTTAAAAACATTCTTTTCATTTACAAAAGATAGAACTGTTAAAACTACATTTTGAAGCCTTATAGGAATCATGGCAGCTTCCTTACAATTTATCTTGGAATCAGAAAATTCATCTTATACACACATACTGTATACAACCTCCTTTATAAAATAAAACAAGTCTGTTCTTGGAAATTATTAAGTCCTCTTGAGATGAAAATTAACATTAAAGTAAGGCCTTAAACATATTTTAAAATAACATGTCTATTACCTCAGTAGACAAATAGGGGGTCTTAATTGGCACCCTACTTGCAGATGTAATTATGTGGTAAATATTTCAAAATAAAATTATTTTTGAAAATGAAAAGGTTGCAAATCATAAAAAAAGCCAAGTGCGGAAGAACATACAGTAAAAGACAAGAAGATGGACAGCGTGGCCCATCAATGAAATGTAATGACATTTATTGACATTTGTATTTATAATACCCTTGCATTATTTACCCCTGGGAAGAATTACAAGAAAAATAATCCCTGGTTGCTTTCGTCCACAATGATGTGAGACACGGTGCTTACAAAAAGTTTTCCATATGCTCAACTCACGTGGCATGCCGGTGTCTCCAATACAAACAGAACACAGCTCGTTCCAACAGAGTATAGGGGGTTACTGTAAATAGAGGCATTGATACATTACGGATTGGGGTATATTAATCTCTTAATACTCAATACTCTTCCTATTTACTCACCTCTTGCTACTATCCTGTCTTTTCTCTCTGACTGCAGGAATGGAGTTGTAAATAGAGGCAGCTAAGAGAACACGGCCAAGGGAATTCCTAAGTATCCACTGAGACAGACTTTAAGAGTAGCTATCTTTTTACCAATAGAGCTAAATACTATTACAGTTTCTTTCTTAGCTCAGTAGAGTGGAAGAAGTGGTGTGCTGCAATCAAGAGACCCCAGAACAGGCTGTGCGCGTATTAAAATGAAAAAAAATAAACTGATTCGGCCGTAGCCATATGAGAAAAAGGAAGCAGAGCTCAGCTGGATCCGTCCTCAACAGACCCACTAAGCGTTTGCAATATAATTCGAGGCTAACCTATCTTTTGCAATAGTCGGTCAACTATCTCACTAATAGTGACTATTGCACATTACTGTTATTTTTTTTTTTTTTTTTCAACTTAAATTTTTTTATTTTGTGCAGTACATAATATACATACAGTAGATAATCTCTCGGCAGCGTACCGTAACAGTTTACTGCATGTGACAATCCTTTTCGTAAATTGGTGGATGTCTTTGGACAAACTGGGAAGACCGACAGACATACTGGGGAGGGGATCACCTGCTAGGAGCCGGGGGAAGGGGGGGGTAGGCAGACAAGGGGCGTGGAAAAAGGAAAGAGAGAGAGGAGGGGGGGGGGGGGGAGGGAGTATCGGAGTTGGGGGGTTCTCCTTCCGTGGGTCCGCTTCTGCCTCCCCATACTGGTTCTCTGCGTCCGAGGACTTTCTGCGTACCCCGTAGGCCGTCTGGTTCGTAAATGATTTGTCTCTCTCATTGTCTTGTGTGTCCCATCTTGGTCATACGGGGTTATGGGGTGGGGAGGGGGGGGGGGCGGGGGGCATCTCTATCTTAGTGTGTTGTAGGTTCCGTCGTTAAGCACTCCCTCAAGGGAGAACGCATTTGTTCCTATTAAAGCCAAATTGAGGACCTATCCACTCCCCGAATTTCTTTCTGGGCTAACCACGGTGCCCATACTTTTTCAAAATTTTCGCCAGTGTCGTTGACTAAGCTTGTTAGCATTTCCATCTGGCATACGGTCCAAATTCTATGTCTAATGTTTGGAATTGAAGGGATTATGTTTTGTTTCCAGCGTGCTGCAGTCTCCCCCCTCATCGCCATAGCAAAGTGAGCTATCAGTTTGTTTTCTCCTTTGGTGAACCCGATTGCTGGCCTGTTCAGGAGGAACAGCCATGGGTCTAATGGGACGGGTTTACCTGTAATTATGTTCAACCAGTCTTTTATTGAGTCCCAGACTGGGACGATTTTGGGGCAGGACCACAGCATGTGCAACAAGTCTGCTTGCTGTCCACATTGTCTCGGACACAATGGGGAGTAACTGGGCAGGAATTTGGCTAATTTAGCGGGAGTATGGTACCATCGCATCATTACCTTATATGCGTTCTCCCTTAAGGTTGTACACATAGAGCTTTTGGAGGTTGCCGTCACTATCTTTGTCCAGTCTTCCACCTCTAGCTCCTCGCCTAGGTCTGTCTCCCATTGGGTCATATATCTGGTTTTGTCGTTCACTGTCGTGCTAGAACCGGTCACTTCTTTATACATCTGCGATGTAAGTCTCACTGTGGATGTCCCTGATCAACAGAGCTTTTCGAAATTTGTCATAGGGGACTTTGGCTGAACTTTTTGATAGAACGCCCTCATCTGGAGGTACCTAAAGATCTCGGCATTAGGAATATGGTGGTCGGATTTGACTATTTCGAAAAATTTTATGCCCTTTCTCCCCTCCAGATCCACCAAACGCTTTATGTTGTTTTGTTTCCAGATAGAGAAATCTGTGCTGGATTGGCCCGGAGCAAAGAGGGGGTTATTCCAAATTGGTGTCATGCCCGATGCCCTGCTAGTCAGGCCACACTTAAGCCTGGCGCCTGCCCAGATAGACAGCGAGTTGGTCATTGAGGATAGCGGCAGTTTGGTGCTATTGCGCACCTTCTTAGGGTACCAAATCAGGTGCTCTAGTTCCAATGGTGAGCATGCCTCTCGCTCTAACGCGACCCATCTTTTAGAGTCGGGGTTAGTGTGCCATTGCACAATTTGACATAATTGAGCCGCTCGGTAGTATGATAACAAACAAGGTACCGCTAGTCCTCCCGCCCCTGTTTGTGTGCGCATTATCTGTTTGCTCACTCTCGCCTTTTTGCCTCCCCAGATAAACTTATCTATCTCAGTTTGGAGGGAGAGAGTTTCCTTCAAATTTAACGGCACTGGGAGCGAGGCGAGGGAGCAAATTCATTTTTACGCAGTGGATTTTGCCAATCCATGAGATCTTGTTTTTAGCCCACTTATGGAGATCCTCTCTCAGGGTCCGCATCAGTTGCTGGTAATTGGCGTGGCCGATGGTATTATATGTCCGTGTGATATTGACTCCCAGGTATTTGATTTGTTGCTTCTGCCAGCGGAAATTGAAGTTAAGGGCAATTAATTTTTCTACGTGTTTGGGGAGATTTATGTTAATGGCCTCCGATTTGCTCTGATTTATTTTGAACCCGGAGACCCTATTGAACCGTCCCAATACCTCAAACAGGTTCGGCAGAGAGGTGAGGGGCCTGGATACTGTCAGGAACACGTCATCCGCATAGAGTGCCACCTTATGCGTCTGGTTTCCGATGGCAATACCTGAAATATCTTTGCTATCCCGGATCTGGGCCGCTAGCGGCTCCATACACAGTGCAACATTACTGTTATTTTATTATTTGCTGCTAACACTACAGTAGGTTTACTGTATATTAGTAGTTGCTGCTAACACCAGTATCACACCACTATTTTGTCCTTTGTTCTGTCCTGTGTGTTCAGAAGTTTTGACATATATTTTAATAGTTCTGAATAACGTTTGTTTTATTCATAAGCATAATTTCCCATTTACAATAGGGTAGTGAGTGTATTTGGAGCAGTGATCTGGTTCTTATGTCCCTACCAGTAATGCCATACGAGACAGAGATGCTATCCTTCAGATAAGTGAAAATCAGGCATTAATATTAAAATCGAATGTCCCCTGGAAGCTTTACCTTTGACAAATGTGGTGAATGAGCAAAGTTAATTGTAGGAACGTATACAATTCTCATTTAGCCATGCCAGTGTTTTCCTGAATTTTAGCAAAGGACTGAAGAACATCAGCCTCAAAAAGATGTTTTAGCCTAGTAAAACCTGGATTTTGCCAATCAGTGAAATATCACAGTGAACAGTCACTGGGAAATGCAGGATTCTGATATATAACGGTGTTAAAAGGAGGGGGGGATTTGTTCATTTTGCCTTAGTGGCCCATTTATCCCAGTGGAAGAGAGAATTATTTATAGAGGGGGCTGTATTGGCCAAAAGCATATCTGCCTTATTGCCTTTGTTGTAGAATTTTAGTTTAATTCTCCTTAGAGATTTTTTTACTTTTCCATATAAAGGGAGTTCAGTTTATTTCTAATCTGAGAATTGTTTATTTGTTTCTGTATTCGTACTGTAGAATTTGTATTTAATCCTTCTAATTTACTGTATAAAGATTTTCCTGTAAATCCTCCACCTCCTAAGATCTCTTTTTTACGATGGGATGCCAGGCTATGCCCTCTCATAACTGATTTATGGGCTTCCCAAAAAGTAGATTCACTAACATCATTGTAAATATTAAGGGAAATGTAACCATCCAATTATTTAACCATTAGGTCCACCTTTTCAGGGAAGCCCAGAAGAGACGCATTCAATCTCCAGGGAGCCCTAGACTGCTAATTTGGGATCTTTTAATGTTATTACTTGTATCTTTTATATACAATAGAGTACGCTCAATCCTTCCAACATTTTGCACATAAAAATGGGTCCTATGTTCGTTCCTCTACTTGTGCTGGATGGAGGTACTTCCAAGAAATTATATTGGAAAGCCCCTACCCTCTGCAGCTCACCACACATACTGTACAGTTTGCCTTACAGGACACATGCATGCTACAGTAAATAGGTACAGCTGGAGGGTATGGATTCCCATAGACTATTCAATCAAATTGAAGCTATTTTCATACTGACTCTTTCTGAGATCTAATACTAGACTATGGGAGACATGTATTGTATTAAATATGTGCATTCATGCTAAACATAGTAAATATTAAATATGTACTAAAATATCTGCCTTTTGTCATATTTGAGGAAAATATACCTTGTTATATAAAATAAATGACAGGCAAATAAATAAAATCACACAAAAGCAGGCTAATTAAAAAAAAATATGAATTATATTAACATGTACTGTAGTGACGACGGTTATTCTAACATAAACCAGTGGCAATCGCCAAAAAGACCCAGGTACATGCTGGGTACATGCTGGGTCATGTTTAAGGCAAGTTTAAGTCATTTCTGCATTGACTAATGGCCCATCAGATTAACAGTGGGGGTCGCTGGCAGTCCCATTCCAACTGAATGGGACTGCCAGGGACCCCTGCTGTGTTAGTCAGATGGGTCATTAGTCAATGCAGAAATGCCTTAAACTTGCCTTAAACTAGCCAGGTTACACCCAGCATGTACCCAGCATGTAATCGGGCTAGTTTAAGGCAAGCCTTAGAATACTCGTTGTCTCGTCTGTACAACATCAATATCATCCACAATTTCGTCTCAAGTGGGGTCTTTCTATAGATATTTCGGTCTATAAATAAGTGGTGCTAAGCCCTAAAACACCTTATGGCACCTTTACTTTAACAGTCCGGAACTTGTTTTAAGGCGTGGCCCTTAGTAGTAAAACCAAACGTGCGTCTTAATTTAATAATTTGCTTAGCTGTATAAAATAGTACAAAACGAATGTCTCTTTTTGTAGAAAAAAAATTGAAATAACTAATGATACAGGTCACATTTAGAACATGCATGAATTATTGTGATGGGTTATTTAACACATTTGTACCCATCTATAGGGTTTTGTTTTTTTAATTCCTTTTTCTTTTGACAATCCTCAACTGGTAACACAGCAAAGCAAAGGTGAGGTGCTGTGCTCGAAGTAGAACATTCTGTACTTGATGCAGCTGTATCACATTACAGTGAAAGCTGAAAGTAGCCTTCTCCTTTTAGTAACTGAACAATTTCACAAAAACAAAATTCTTCCAACACCTCTGAGTTCTCTTGGGTACGTGTGCATTCCATGGGCACATCAATAGAAATCTGAAATCCAGATACCCAGGGCATTTTGTGATCAGGAGGACACGTGGGACGTCACCTTACTCAAGGAAGCCTGAGTTTCCCTTATGCTGATATAGCCAGGATAAAAATAAAGTCTGCTGGCATATCTAACATGACAAAAATGTAACTAATTGTGATTCAGACAGGCAAGAATTGCAAGACTCTTGAGGGGAAAAAAATATAGGCTCGTAATCCTAGCCTAAATAATAAACATTTAAAATTCATAGGCTAAGCAGGTGGAATTCTTCTACATCTTTTTAAATTAGTCCTTTTATATTTCTCTGACATTTCTTTCTTTTCTTTCCAAAATCCCAATTATTTATCCATGTGTGATGTACTCTGCATTTTGTTTGAAATGTGATATCTATATTGATGTGACCAAGAATGATATATTTTTTTTTCAGTGTGAATTGTAAAACTACACCAGAGATGTGTATAATTGTAAAAATGTGTGCGACCTCTGAAACTGCCTCCCTGAGGAAGTGATTTAAGGTACAACGAAAATACAGACCTGCAAACCTCCCTTTAAGTCCAATTCTCAAACATGCAGGCTATTGTAACCCACTCTTGTTCTAAGACCACTGACGTGGAACTGTCAGGCTCTGTCTAACAATATCACAGATAGACATAAACAGCACAACATGCAACATGGATGTTTTTTTCATTAATAAATCTGGTTTTCACCACATGGACTTCGACAAGAAGCCCCAATGATATCAAATACATTAGTTATTTGCCTCCTTAATCTTCTAGATTAAGTTGTTACATAACTTGGCAATATTGATAGTCTGAGAAGTGTCATGCCCAAGATCTCATCTGATAACTACTAATGAGTTCTGTCATCTAGCTATTTTTTTAAATTATAACAGTATTTTTATTATGTATGGAACTGCAAATGCACTTTGCTATATAAATCTATCCCAATAAACATGACATTTATTTTATTTTAATCATCATTAAAGTACAATGTTTTCTGCAAGCAAGCATGAAATTAGTCTGTTTTTTTTTTTTTTTTTTAAATTTTATTAGGAAACAGGCAAATGTACAGGCATATCTCACATCACAGTATCCTAATACACATTTGTTTTCTAATTTTCCGTGTTGAAGAGTAGGGGGGGGTAACGCCAAGGGTGGAGCGACCTCTGGGTCACCGGGTGACCAGGGGAGCGAGAGGTCAGAAAAAGAGAGGGAGGGGGGAGGGGTCTGAGGGGGATGTGGGGAGGGAGGGGGTGTGAGTCTCACCCACCCCGCTGACCCTATCATCCTTTGGACTATGATCTAGATGATCAAGGTTTTTCTTTTCAGGTTCCTTTGGGTGTCAGTAGACCTCCCAGGGTTCCCATATTTTGTACTGTAGTGACTTGCGGTGTTACGTTTGAGGAACGTTCTCAGGCACTCCATAAGCATTACGTCATCTATTCTTCTCCTAACCGCCTGGATGGAGGGGGGAAAGATCTTTTTCCAGGAGAATGCCACAGCACACCTAGCCGCGGTAAGGATAGAGGAGATTAATTTTCCTACCGGGCGGTCAATTTCCTCTATTGGCCTGCCCAGAAGGAAGGTCAGTGGATCTGGGGCTATTGTGAGGCTCGTTACCTCTTGAATCAAAGTTTGGATTGAGAGCCAAATTTTTTGGGCATGACCACCAGATGTGGGCCATGTCTCCTCTCTGTCCACAGCCTCTCCAACATAGATCTGAGGCCAGGGGGTAGATTTGCTTAAATCTAACTAGGGTAAGATACCAGTGGAACAAGATTTTATAGATATTCTCTTTTGTCGTGGTACAAATGTAAGTTCCTGAAGCTGCGTCCCATATATCCTCCCAGTCTTCTCCGTCTATGTCTATATTTAATTCCGCCGCCCACTTGGACATGTAGTCGTGAGTGGAGGGGCCTGTTGTTCTCTCCATTGCAGCGTATATGTTAGAGATCAAAGCTGTTTGATGCTTGTTAGTTCGGCAAAGCCTCTCAAAGTTAGTGAGGGTAGGATACTCGAATTTTGGGGACAATTTTTGGAGAAAGTGTCTAATTTGGAGATACTTAAATGGGCTCAGTTCTGGGGCCTCATGTTTTGTTCATAATTCTTGAAAGTTCAGCAGCCTTCCATCGCTCAGCAGGTCGGCGACCACCCTGATCCCTTTCAGGTGGAAATAGTCGAATTGCTTTGGTTAACATCCTGGGGGGGAGTGGGGGTTGTTATGGATCGGAGTAAGCATCGAGCCTGGAGCAGTTAGTTTAAACTTTGTTCTGCATTTCCACCAAATTTCCCAGGTGTGCCTTATAGCTCTAAGGTCAAATCTACGGGTTGGTCTATCCCCCTTGTCTATGCACCAAAGGAGAGCCTGTAGGGAGGGCATTTTTACGTAGTGAGATTCAATGTCTCGCCAACAATAGAGACCCGGGTCTGCGTTCCACACTACGGCTTGCCGCAGCTGGGCCGCTAAATAATACTTTTTGATATCTGGGACACCTAGTCCCCCCCTTCCTCTTGACGCCAGGAGGACAGACCTGGCAACCCTGGGTCTTTTGCCCTTCCAAATGAATTTAAACATTCTATTCTGGAGGTTTTGAAATTAGTCTGTTTGAAATAATTATGTATATATATATGCGCTAATATATATATTAGATGTGGTTGAAAACACATATGTCCATCAAGTTCAACCTATGCTAAATTTAGACAACAGATACTTTATCCTATCTGCCAGTTAGGAATTAAATTAACACACACATTCCCAGTATTGAAGTATTTAAACTTTAAACTTATAGCTTACTGGGAATGTGTGTGTTAATTTAATTCCTAACTGGCAACAGTTGTTTGGACGTAAGTGGCCCCTCCTCCTAGAGCTCACCCCTACCCACCTTTTTAACTTGGGAGGTTCTAGCATTTTGCTGCATGGACAGGACTCACTGTGGTTGTTTCCCCTCATACAGAGGTAAAAGGAAAGGTTCACAGTTTAGTGTTAGGACCTGCAAATTTGGTTATACCTTGACGTTGGTATGCAGGCTTATGACGTTTTGGCCATAGGGTTTAACTAAATAACCAAGAAAATATTATTATTATTATTGAAGTATTTAAACTTTATACTTATTACCATATATGTGTAACGGGTATTCCACCCCACCCAATCTCATATGTAGTGTGGGTGAGTAGAACATGCGGTGTTACCGGTGTGGTGCGTATACCTGCAGGCTCACAGGAGGTCTGAGCCTCCGCTAATGAGAGCCTGGGGTGAATCCTCTGGAACGAATCTTCTTTTACAGCGCCTCCACCTATGTAGGATTCTATGGACGTGTAGAATGACCCTACATAGGAACCCAATTAGAAACCACACACACAGTCAGTGATTATATAATAACTTAGGAATTTACTTATGAACATAGAACATATCATCGCCTTTACATATCCTCATAACCTGTGTCCCTCTCACGAGGAGACACTACCCGTGACGTCTCGCAGGACGTTTCCCCAACACTAGGTGATCCCACCCAGTGTCCAGTGAAACCCCCACACCCAAGGTCCCGTACTCCTACGGAGATAGTCAATGGGTGACTGCGCAGTCACTAAAACCTCTAGGCCTGTTGGTGCACATATAATATTGATACCTTCCGAGCACTCCGATGCTCGGGCCTGCAACACTCTTCTCAAAGGGTCAGACGTCCGTCTGATCCTTTCCAGGTACTCTGCCGGTGGACCCCAACGAGGGTCCCACCGCTCCACGGGAACTGCAACCAATCACGGCAACACCAACCGCATGGGAACAGCAACCGCCGTTATCAGCTTTCTGCCTAACTACTTCTAGAGTGACAGCAACCCTAACCTAGGGCCTGTCCCTGAGGAACCGCAACCTGGGATGGCTTGGGGAAAACTCCTAGGGCCTGTGGAACATTAACCTGCCCCCCTTCCCTTAGCTACCCAGTCTCAACTGTAACTGCTAATCCTAACAGCCTAACGCACCTACAGCCAACACTCAGCTCACACTGTCAGCCTGCAGGGATCCACACACACTTCACACACACTGCACGCACTGCGCCCAGCACATGCAGCGACACACACACAGACATTACAACTCATTACAACTCAAAGCTGGATACCGATTGGCTCACACACACATCAGGGGGTGTTCCAACCCATATCCACCCTTTGGATTAACACATTCAAATGTTGCTTAGGTCTGCCCCTGAATATTGCTACATACTCAGAGCTGAAATGCAAAACAGACCAACTGGAGGAATTAACCTTTCCACTGCCTGTTCTAACAGGACTGACAGAGGAAAGGCCCAGAATTAGCAATAGCTGCCGAAGGCCAGGCTATATACTCCCTCTGGTAAAACTCCAACCGTCCCGGCTTGGACTGCAGCAGGTATAACCCTTACCTTGCTGAGCAACACCTGTAAATTACATGAGCTGAAATGCAATAACTCCTATGCACTGCAGCTTGACAGAACTGACATACTCACTACTGCATGGACACAGATACATGGCAATACAGTGACTAACTAAACAGAACCATTTCTACTACAGCAGTAATAGAACACATTAATAGTAATGAGCAGGCTTCCTGGTCATTCTCCCAGTATCATTAGGTAGATATGGGAACTCATAGCCCATCTTTTTGAACCTATGAACTATTACTCGGGCTGCTCTACTAAATTTCACCAAGCTTCTGTCAGTAGCAGTACCCGGCAGCACCCAGAATATAGGACCTACCCATACAGGGGTCCCTTCTGCCTCCTCTATGACAGGAGACAAAACATTTTCAGATTGCATTGAACTTATCCCCTCATCATCACAATCCCCCCAATGCACAGACCCTTCCAATTGCATAACAGACATAAAATCATATTGTCCATAGGGAGCAACGGGGCTTCCAGGTGAAGAGGGCCTGGGGGTCAAGGGTCGCACCTTGGGACTGGTGTTGGATGGGGAATGCGGGGCAGATGACTCAGGGACTGGGGCCTTCGGTGACAAGGGGCCAGCACCAAAGTCTCTAGGGGCACGTTCAGGGCATTCTCCCCGGGAGGAGCAATGGCACAGTCCTGGGTCAAGTTCAATTTGCCCCTCCCTATGCTCTTACAGCAGCGGGCTTCAGCCAGCGCCTGGGCCTGAAGGGCCTCCCGGGACTTCTTCCGCTCCCTGCATGTCAGGAGGAAAGGATCAACCGGAAGGGTATTATTCACCGGAGTGGCCTGGATCTCTCTGGAGCTCACCCGGCCGGGCGACTCAGCGGCCATGTTAGCTCCCAGTGGTGGAGTAGCAATGGTAGTCGATGCAGTCATCAGGGGTGGTGCCGGCCGGCACTTCTCCTGCTGACGCCGCAGATACAGCTCCGCAGCTTTCTGGGCTTGATCCCAGCCGCATCGGGTACGTGGGAGGCATCGGCCGATACCTCTTTGGTGTAGCACCCACGCTGGCAGTGTGGATCAGATGGAAGGCACCAGTAACAGTTACTGGAACTGACAGCTCCACAGCATACTCGGGTACGGTGGAGGTAATGGTAGAGACCTCAATGATGTCATCAGCCTCTGTGCTGCTGACAGGCTTCTCAGCACACAGGCCCAGTCTCTCATAGAGGAGCAAGCAAGGCAGCCTGGCAGACACAACCACCAGTGTTTGAAGTGGAAGTGCATCTGGCCCCTCACTTCCTGTTGCTCCGTGGAACACACTTAGCTCCTCCCCCTGGTAGATAGGATATTCCAATCCAGAACAAGCAAAGTGGGAGGGGGTTGAACAGTTCCCGCACTTTCTTGCAAGCTGAAGAGCAGCACAAGCTTGCAAAATGCAGAAATCCTTGCAGAACAGCACATGGCTTCCCTGGTAAGGCGGGAAACGCCATTTTGAGCACAAAGAGAGTCCATGCGGCCCCCAGAAGAGCTGGAGCCGCCATTTTGAGAGCACAAAATACATGACATCCCTGTAGGAGCAGGAAACACCAGATTGAACATAGTCCAGCACAGTGGGGTCTCCGTTTGCATTCAGGAGCCACAAATACATTTCTGTCCCTGTAATCTTTGAGTATCACGCACCCTGGGGTAGCATCAGGGAACGCCTCGCACAGGGACGGCAGTAACTCTTACTGCTGGGTGCACAGGGACCTACAGACATTCTCTTGTAGTCCCTGCCCCCTTACCTCTCTCTTCGTCGTGGGGTGCAGAAGGGTGGCCACACTTCCCTGGGGACGCCTCAGGTTAGTCGCCCCAACTGCAATGCCATTAAGGGACCGCCAGCTCCCTGGTGAAGCCTCAGGGACCTGCCTCCCTTTTCTTCTTAGATGGGGTGCACAGGGGTCATAGGCGTAATCCCCAGAGTTCCCTGTCCCCCTCACTCTCTGCTGTGGGTACAGGAGGGTGGCCACACTTCCCTGGGGATGCCTCAGGTCAGTCGCCCCTGCTGCAGTGCCATTAATAGGCAGCCAGCTCCCTGGTGAAGCCTCAGGAACCGGCCCCTATTTTCTTCTTAGTAATGTAGATGGGTGCACAAAGGTCCCTATGCAATCATAGAGCAGCCTCTGTCCCCTTGAAGTGCATGTAAAGACGTACGCTCCCTGGTGCATAGCCACCAGGAATAGTCCCACAGCAAGGTCTTCTTCATTAGGGTAACCCCCTCCCTGGGGAAGCTTCAAGGAGGGGTTCCCTCACGGCAGAGTCTATGGCTGCTGTTCTGTGCTGCATACAAAGTCTTTGAAACTGCTGCATGGTCTCCTCTGTCGTTGAAAACCTGTCCTGTTGAAAAACCTGTCCTGTCCTGGGGAGCAGTCCTCATATATCTCAGCAGCGCCTCCAAATGTAACGGGTATTCCACCCCACCCAATCTCATAGGTAGTGTGGGTGAGTAGAACATGCGGTGTTACCGGTGTGGTGCGTATACCTGCAGGCTCACAGGAGGTCTGAGCCTCCGCTAATGAGAGCCTGGGGTGAATCCTCTGGAACGAATCTTCTTTTACAGCGCCTCCACCTATGTAGGATTCTATGGACGTGTAGAATGACCCTACATCGGAACCCAATTAGAAACCACACACACAGTCAGTGATTATATAATAACTTAGGAATTTACTTATGAACATAGAACATATCATCGCCTTTACATATCCTCATAACCTGTGTCCCTCTCACGAGGAGACACTACCCATGATGTCTCGCAGGACGTTTCCCCAACACTAGGTGATCCCACCCAGTGTCCAGTGAAACCCCCACACCCAAGGTCCCGTACTCCTACGGAGATAGTCAATGGGTGACTGCGCAGTTACTAAAACCTCTAGGCCTGTTGGTGCACATATAATATTGATACCTTCCGAGCACTCCGATGCTCGGGCCTGCAACACTCTTCTCAAAGGGTCAGACGTCCGTCTGATCCTTTCCAGGTACTCTGCCGGTGGACCCCAACGAGGGTCCCACCGCTCCACGGGAACTGCAACCAATCACGGCAACACCAACCGCATGGGAACAGCAACCGCCGTTATCAGCTTTCTGCCTAACTACTTCTAGAGTGACAGCAACCCTAACCTAGTGCCTGTCCCTGAGGAACCGCAACCTGGGATGGCTTGGGGAAAACTCCTAGGGCCTGTGGAACATTAACCTGCCCCCCTTCCCTTAGCTACCCAGTCTCAACTGTAACTGCTAATCCTAACAGCCTAACGCACCTACAGCCAACACTCAGCTCACACTGTCAGCCTGCAGGGATCCACACACACTTCACACACACTGCACGCACTGCGCCCAGCACATGCAGCGACACACACACAGACAGCTGCAATCACACACAGCCACCTGGATCCCGCAGCAATCCACAGCTTACACACTGTGTCTATTTGCCAGTGCCCACAGCCCTCTCCGCTGTGGCACTGCCAAACCTGCACCTTACACACACTAAGGGCGACCTTCCTATCTAGGGCCGTCCCTTATCAGTTACCCACTAACCTGGTGGGGAGTTGGGCCTACCTGGAGGGTGAGGATACCTATCTGGATGCAGGAGCTGCACTCACTCCCTGCATCCTTCCTTCCCCTTCAGCTCCGCTGCTCCAACTGACGTGACCAAAGCCCGGGAAATGTATCTATTCTCCCTCCAGGGCAGTCCTACAGCCCTATTGGCTCCTATAAAGCACCTGGTGCCTGCCTCGCTATGCCTCATGGGAATTGTAGTCCTGAGGCCCCTACAATAACATTGAGGCCGCGTGCGTGCCTTCCCTCTGCCTACACAAACCTGTAATGGCCGCCGCAACCTCTCACTAACTTCCCTACTCTCGCGCGACTCTCCTGCGCCTTCCCTGCCCTCACGCAACTGTTCCCTGGCTCTAGGGTTCTCCCTGCGCATGCGCGACTCTGCCCTGTCTCTCGCAGCCTCCCTGCGCATGCGCGAGCTAACTGGGCCGCCGGGGACTCACTGCGCATGCGCGAGTTGAAGCGCAATGGCGGCGCCCTATCCGCCCGGCTCCGGGAGCGCCGGAAGCCCTGATATGCGCACGCGTCCCCGGCAACCCCCGAGCCGGGACCTGACCGCCCTCTCCCCTGCCACTGCCGAACAGAGCCGCCATTGGACGCGGCGGCCCCCGCGATCGGCAGTCAGGTGAGGGGGGTGCGGTAGCACTGGGGAGACATGGCTACATATGTTTTGTCAATTGGGGGGTGGGGGGGTGGTCTGTGTGTGTGTGTACATTTTAAGTTATGGTGGGTGAAAAAGGCGACAGAAAACCTCCACCGTTGGCATATAGCCAATAAAGAATATCACCCTAACTGGGCCTAGGGGGCTGCTGGCCTAGTGCAGTGAGTCACTGACTCCTGCACCCTAACCTCCTTCCCCTAGCCTCTCCTGGCACCGACTAACGTGCTTCTAAACCCCGCGAAATGTATCTATCCTCTGCAGGAAGATTCCACAGCCCTATTGGCTCCCTGGCGTCACATGGGGTCCCCTAAGGCTCATGGGACCTGTAGTCCCTGCTTAGAGCCCTTCTCTCATTGGTGGTGTGGTCGCGTGCTTTCTCTGCGCATGCGCGAGCTGGCGGGGCCTCCCATTGGGTCATGCTCACTGCGCATGCGCAAGGCAACGGTCATGGCGGCGCCCTGCACCGGGAACCGCCGGAGCGCATCGCAACGTGACCGCGGCCCTAGCAACCAGCCACACGCGTCCCCGGCAACCACACACACATGTTCCCATCTGCCCCCACTCCTGCGACCGGCCGACGGGTCCGCCATGAGGCTCAGCGGCACCCGCGATCGCCAGCAAGGTGAGGGGGGGGGCGACAGGCAGAGGGGGACCTGGCTACACAAGTATAAGACTGAAACACCAAGGGAAGGGGAAGAGAGAGGTGGAAAGGGAAGGGGAAAGTGAGGGCTCCCGCATCAGCTAAAGTAGAGTGAGTAATCAGTGGATAGTCAGAGATCGTATACAGGTGCAAAAGGGGACAAGGGATAATGCAAACAAACAGACAAAAGATTCCCCCTTGAATGCACTCAGATAGATCAGATAGTAATGATGTAATATATTAAAATCCTTTTAATCAATAATAAAATAGTAGTTGTACAGAGGGGTGTGGTACAAAGGTCCAGGGCCACCCCCTTAATGACATACCAAATAATCTTCCTTATTTAAATAAATAAGGAAGAAGGCAAAGAGAGTCACTGC